>NC_088882.1:36913867-37149918 GCF_032884065.1 Artemia franciscana | reverse complement strand
GATCGGGATGAAACTTAGTTGAAAAATAAGCACACGTCCTAGATACATGATTGACATAACCGGAGCGGATCCGCTGTCTTTGGGGTAGCTGGGGAGGGGGGAGCTGTTTAATTCTGAAAAATTAGAAAAAATGAGGTATATTTAACTTACGAATGGGTGATCGGATCTCAATGAAATTTGATATTTAGAAGGAAATCGTGTCTCAAAGCTCTTATTTTAAATACCGACCGGATCTGGTGACATTGGGGGGGAGTTTGGGGTGGGGGAACCTAAAATCATGGAAAACGCTTAGATTAGAGGGATCGGGATGAAAATTGGTAGGAAAAACAATCAGAAATCTTAGATACGTGATTTAAATAATTGGAACATATCCGCTCTATTTGGGGGGGGGGTTAATTCTGAAAAATTAGAAAAAATGACATATTTACGAAGGAGTGATCGGATCTTCATGAAACTTCATATTTAGAAGGACCTCGTAACTCAGATCTCTTCTTTTAAATCTCAACCGGATCCAGCGTCATACGGGGGGGGGCAGTTAGGGGGACCGGAAATCTTAGAAAATACTTAAAGTGTAGAGATCAGGATGAAACTGAATGGAAGAATAAAAACCTGTCTAAGATACGTGACTGACATAACCGGACCGGATCTGCTCTCTTTGGTGGAGTTAGGGTGGGGAGGTAATTTTGAAAATTTAGGTATTTGTAACTTACGAAAGGGTGACCAGATCTTAATGAAATTTGATATTTAGAAGGGTTTTGCGCTTTAAAGCTCTAATTTTAAATTCCGACCAGATCCTGTGACATTGGGGGGAGTTGGAGGGGGAAACCGGAATTCTTGGAAAACGTGAAAATTGGGGTATTTTTATCTTACGAATAGGTAGTCGGATCTTAATGAAATTTGATATTTAGAAGGAATTCATGTCTCAGAGCTCTTATTTCAAATCCCGACCAGATCTTTTGACATTGGGGGGAGTTGGAGGGGGAAATCATGGAAAACACTTGGAGTGGAGGAATCGGGATGAAGCTTGGTGGATAGAATAAGCAACTGTCCTTGATACGTGATTGACGTAACCGTGCTGGATTCGCTCTCTTTGGGGGAGTTGGGGTTAGGGGTTCAGTGATTTGGCGAGTTTGGTGCTTCTGGACTTGCTAGGACGATGAAAATTGGTAGGCGTGTCAGGGAGCTGCACAAATTGACTTGATAAAGTCGTTTTCCCAGATTCGACCATCTGGGGGGCTAAAGGGAAAGGAAAAATTAGAAAAAAATGAGGTATTTACAACTTACGAGTGGGTGATCGGATCTTAATGAATTTCGATATTTAGAAGGACATCGTGACTCAGAGCTTTATTTTAAATCCTGACCGGCATTAAGCCTCTGATTTTCCTTTTAAATCAATCTATTGATTCATAGAATTTTGCTAGAGCTCATACCATATGAGCTCTTGGTTCTTAGCCCTTCTTGCCTCGTCACAAGTGCCATATGAGCTCTTAGCTCTTGTTAGATCGAAACAAGTTTCATTCACCTGAAAAGAATAGCCAATGTCTGTCCCGAAAGCACTTCATATTACTTTACTTTACCTATTCTCGGAATGATGCCAAAAACAGGCGCCCAGAAGCAAATCACCGATAGCTTTTACCACATGTCCAACTGCAATTGAGAAATAGATTGGACAATTAATTTGTTACGATATGTTGACGCTTAATAGCAGTTGGCTAGCGTCTATAAAGAATACCTTGATTTCCTATAATGTGTTTCTAAGAACATAATATCATCAGTGACTTGGTGGCTCAGTCGAGTAACATGTCGTTCTTTTACCTTGGGGGTTTCCTGTTCGATTCCTACACTAGACATAAATTCTATAAAATCAATGGGGAAAAAAAATGCTTAGAAGCAAAAAATTTTTTTTTGGAAAAGAAAACATTTCGTCATCTATAACTTTAGTTAACAATAATGCCGTCCATGACTTTGGTTAAATATTTGGCATTCAAATTTATCCATAAGTAGAAGCTGAGATAACGCAGTGGTACGGGCTGTCATGGTATCTTTTTTATTGTTTTCACCGGGAAAATAAACCTTGCAAGCGATGTTTCTAAAAAATATTATGGCTCTTCTTAGAGTATAGGTGGATACAAGGGGCTAGCAACTCCAATAGCACACCGGAATGGGGCTCTATCAGGTTTTGTATAAGGGATACGAAGGGTTATTAACTCCAATAATACATTAGGATATGGCCCTGCTTGGAGTATAGGTGGATACAAGGGGCTGGTAATTTCCAAAAGTACATTGGGGTAGGGCTTTATTTGGATTTGTGTAAGGGATACTACTGACATTATAAAATTATGTTAGCTACCTCTGAAACCCTAGGTAAGGACAATTTTCTTAGACAGCGAAGCTAATCATGCCAAGACAGCTTAAACGAGGACTGAATGTAAAGAATCAAATAAAAAAAAAAATACACCCCTCCCTTTTTCCAAATAGGGAATCCTAGAAATGCGCATGATAATTAAGCTACATCATATTGTACAAAGAAGGCCATTGATGGATCTAGTGAGGGGCCGTAACCCCCCTCCCTCCCCCGCCTTCTGGCTCCAAACATGCTCTGGACGAAAAAAATTTGATTAGTAACTGACAATAAACTTGGTTGCTAGAATGATTAAATAATTTTAAATGCTCTTAACACAATTTTGAAACATTCCAAATTTTATACCAAACTTGCACGTAATCCGAAACTTTAAAAATAATGATAGGAATCGTGAGGGTTAACTTAATGAGTAATAAAAAAGTACTATCTGAAGAGAAGTTTTACGTAATTTGTAAGTTCGTGGCAGAACATTTGTAACAGTAATAACAACAGCCATTACTTTATATTCTTCTTATAATACATATACAATTCTTTTGATGTCCTTCTATTTTCTGGAAACTCAATAAGAATTTCACGAAAAACAGTTCTTGGCAGACGTTTGGTATTTTCCTTACCAAGAGGAAAAACGTTTTGACGCTTCATGGCGCAACATTACCTTCTAAAACCACAGATTTATGTGATTTCCAATAGATAATGTATGCTAAAGCTATTAGGTTGCCGCTTTGTGGCATAAAATTTTTTGATAAATTTCAAACAGTCCCGCCACTTCGTGGATCCTATATATATATATATATATATATATATATATATATATATATATATATATATATATATATATATATATATATATATATATATTAACACTCAAATATTACTCCTTTTTTATTTGATCATATACTATCCTGTAACATGAAAGACGGGCTGAGATTTCTTGAGGCTTTAATATTTTATTTGTTATTTTGCTGGCACAAAAAATCCTTTCTAGCTCTTGCAAATCATATTCATCTTTTTTTTCTTTTTGTTTTGTTTAGCTTCTTTTTTTTTCTTTTCATCTTTTAAAAGCTAGCTAAAGAAAGGGAAGAGCAACTCTTAGCTTTGGGGACCATCCTGTTGAAGGATACATCTCCATTAAAAAGATTGACTAGATTCAAAATCCCGCTGGGACAATCGGCGTGATTTATTCTTGAAGTGTTCTCGCCTGGGTCTTATTTAGAATTTTGCTCGTGTAGAATTGTTATTAAAGTTAAATAAAAGTCAAGATTTTGCTACCAACAGGAGGAATTCTGATTCAGCTAAAGTTTAGTTTGATTATTTTTGAATTTAATTCTAAAATAAAAAAAAATTAAAATCTGGGCAAGTCTATTTCTTTCATTTATTAGAAATATCTGGTTAATAGACAGAAAGGAGATAATCTGAGTGGGTTTGGAAGACATCCCCAGTTGATTTGAATGGTCGAGTTTATTATGAGGGGCTGCCCAGTCCGCCACCTGCCAGACTTCTTAGAGATCCACTTGCACGGGAACGCGTTTCGTGCTTTGAATCACGCTTTGATACAATGACTACATACCGCAGCAGGCTTGGCACACTTACATCACGCATGGCGTACACCAAAATTTGTACAATTTTTGAAGGTAGTGTACCTTCGGTTTATTGTAGGGTTGTTTTCGCCCATTATTTCTTACAGTAGAAACACAGTGCTAGCACTGTATTTCAATCCTGTTATTTTAGGTCTATTTCATTGACCAAGGAAATATTGACAGGAAATATATTGATCAATGTATAAATACTAGGAAAAGTGCCAGCATCACGAGCCCTTTGAGTATCAAAATTTCGCTTTCTGAGGTTTTCCATACCGCAAGACCCTGATTGTGCAGGCTTGGCACACTTACACCACGCATGGCGTACAACAAAATCTGCACAATTTTTGAAGGTGGTATACCGTCGGTTTATTGTGATTGTGAAGTAAAAGAATTAAAATCTGGGTAGTCCATTTCTTTCATTCAGGACAGTAGAAAAATCTGGTTAACAAACAGAAAAGAGATAATCCGAGATCGTTTGGAAGACATCTAAACGTTTGTTGTGGGGTTGGGGTTGTCTTCGCCCACTATTTCTTATTGTAGAAACACAGTGCTAACACTGTGTTTCAATCTTGTTATTGTAGGTCCATTTTACTGACCAAGGAAATATTAACAAGAAATTTATTGATCAATGTACAGATACTAGGAAAAGTGCCAACGGAAAAGTTTATTGTGGTTTGTTGTGGGGTTTATTGTGGGGTTGTGACAGTTTATTGTGGGGTTGTGACAGTTTATTGTGGGGTTTATTGTGGGGTTGTGACAGTGCTAGCATCTCGTCTGAAAAACAGTTAAAGCCTTTCTAGGTCTTTTCAACATTGAAAAAATAGGATACCAGAAAAAAAAACACTTGTATTTGGACCGCGAGTTTAAGTGGTAGGGAAATAAGGTTTTTTTTGACAAATCTGCGTGATTTGCGGTTGCTAGAATGTTGCGGTTGCACGAATGGTGGCTGCTGGAGTAACTTTTCTCTCTGAAAATCAACACTAAACTATTCTTAAACAAAACTAGATTTTAAACAACATAAGTAAGGTACATATAAAAACATTCACCTCAAAAACTTGACCTCTTATCCGGCGTCGACAGGTCAAGTTGATCAAAGCAGAAAAAGCTGGAGTGTTCTAGGACGGTTTTTCGAAAACTTGGAATAAAGAAAATTCATGAGATGTTGTGGAGTTTAATTTCGAGGGTTTTGTAAAAATTAATTTGTAAACTGATACAGTACTGTAATGGATCATCCTGCCTCGCTCATTCCAATTGTTTCTAGTTTATGTAGCCAAACTATTTAAAATTGATTGGGAGGCCTTGCCATAACTTGCAGAACTTGGATAAGCTATCCAAATAAATCACACAAACTAAAACCCTGCAAATATTTTTCCAAAATTGGTTCAACTTCTCGGGTTTTGTGCTGGCGATGGAGATATTCAGCTTCAATTAAACTTTGCATCATCAGAAAGCTTGATTTATCTTTTTTTATTTAATGGGGCAAAATTTGTTTTTAAAATTCAGGACAGGACAGTCCCTAAAAATTGTGTTGAATATCTGCTAGGGAAAACGCTTAAAATCAGCTCAGAATAATTCTTGCCTGAGCAATTTAGCTGCTTTGGGAATTCCCTGGGCGTCACCAGCTTTAACTGACCAGCTCTCCGACAAAAGGAACGTAAAATTTTACTGTCTTTTCAGTCAGGTTTTATACTCCTAACACAAATTTTTAACAGCTGTCGATGATAGTCTATCCCTGCAAACGGGCCCTTTGTTTTGTGATGGTCAGCCAACGCTGAAGCTCGGGAAGTGATTTTGAAAATACCGCATCACATTAAAACATCTAACGATGAAACATCTCGTCCAACTGAATGAATCAACACTTTATATAGTCAGGAAAAATGAAATATAGTAAAAGGAAGTCAAGGTCCTTGGAGAACCAGTTCATGGTGCCAAGGGAGTTCATCTACTATCACTTTCTCGGTCTTTGCCTGTGAAGGTGATGAATGGGAAGTTTGACTGGGGCGCATTGGGGTGTTTAAAATTAAATCTAGGCGTTTTAAGGTCAGCTCAGTTCAGAGATAAAATCAAAATAAGAAGGATAAAAGGACAAATTTATCACAAGGTTTTTTCAAATCGTTAGACTAACTTGTATAAAATTAAGACACATATTCTAAATTAGTTTATTTTTGACATTTCTTTCTTTTTTCAGAGAGACAAGTTCGACCCCAAGTATTATCTTCTCTACTTCCACTATTCAGGATTGGTATTTTGCGCTTTAAAGAAGTTTCTCGATGCATTATTTTGTTTTGAAGTGGTCATTACCACCCCTGCTAAACATTTATCACAAATAATGGCCGATGCCCTGAAGAAATATATTTTGCTCTCCCTTCTACTGAATAGAAAGGTAATTCTTCTTATCCTATTATTTATTATATATATATACATATATATATATATATATATATATATATATATATATATATATATATATATATATATATATATATATATATATATATATATATATATATATATATATATATATATATATATATATATATATATATATATATATATATATATTGTATAATTATTTTGACTAATATAATTATCTATAAATTATGCATGCAATATAATTATTTTGTTTTACTCCCATTTTATTTGCGAAATCTGCTGTTTTTTCAAATTTCTCTCCCTCAACTAAAAATAATTCTTAAATTTTTTCGTGATTGACGTACCTTAATTTTTAATCCAAGGATAGATAGCCCCTTGTAGCTTGAATTTGATTTAATTTTTAATTTCTGTTATAAAGTACAATTAAAAATATATATGTATATTTCTGTTTAGTGGACAAATTTCCCGACAATGACTATATATAGGGTGACTTTATTAAGTTGTAGTTCCGGTCGTCTACCCAAAGAGTATGGGTAACTTACGGCACTAGAGTCGACAAAAAGAACAACGCCATCTAGCTTTTGGTGACACTTGGCATTTTTCTCTGTGTAATAATGAAAATAATTAACTTGATTAGTGTAATTGATAGAATTAGAGTTCTGATAAGCTTTTGATCACAGTTGCTGACAAAAAAACCATTAGTGAACTTGAAAAAATGCCATGCCTCGCTATATTTTAGATTGTGTTTATAGCTTTTTGTTGACACTAGCTTCAGTTTCCGCTCTTCTAAGTAACTCACACTGTTTGTTTCTACCTTTGATATAGCACTTACATAGTACAAAGCTTTATCTTGTATATATTTTTGGATGAAGCTAAGTGGTAAACTAGAAATTTTACGGACAAACTCTTATAAAACTGCTCAAACTTAGTCAGTAGTTTTGAAAAATAGGACAGGATCAAAAGTTCTAAATGAACAAAAATAGTGGCTTAAAATTGCTCCCTCCCAAATTTCGAAACTTGTTTTTTTTTTGGTGGCCTGAGGAGTTTGGAAAGGTTTGTTACCTATTGTTCAGTAATTTATTTTGAGAGTATTTTGAACTATAAAACTAAAGATTTTGGTTTAAATTTATATAAGTTAACACCCCTCCCCCGAACTCTCCCAAAGAGAGCGGATCTCTTCCTATTATGTCAATCACGTATCTAGAACAGTGGAATATTAGTAGAAGTACGATTACTTTAGACCTATGTGTTAAGTGTTTTTTTTTTGTCCCCGACTCAGTCGAGTTTTCTCTCTGTCGGGAACTTAATATGTTATATAAATATGGTATTAATAATAAATATTAATAATAAGAATATTAATGTATAATAATATCAATATATAATGATATTAACAATAATAATTATCTTGAACCTTGAAACTTCCTGGAAAATATGCTCTAACCTCTCAATGAGGCTGTTCTTAAAAACTCCTCTCTCTGGGAAGATTGAAAATAGGGGCATTTTTTTTGCTATAATCATCAGGGAAATTCCCCCCCCCCCCTCCTATGACACGAACTTGTATGTGTTTGTGCCTTTGTCAATCTTATGTTTTTTATCGTAAACTCTGTCAGTTGTCTAAGCTTTATTTTTTTATGTAAATAATCACTTCGTTCTGCTTCCTTGTAACCCTATCCATTCCTTGAAATGGGCCGTGAAAAATTCACCACAGAGTTTGATTAATGGCCCCCCTTTATTACCAAAACCCTTTCAATGCAATATCATTTTTCACGGATATTCCTAACTAAGTTTCCATACCAAATCTAGCGGAATCAATTAGTCTGGTTTTGATACTTATCATGAAGAAAATTTCGAGAAATAAAAAGTAATAGCACTTACTGGCAATCTCGGGAAGAAATTGTCAGGACTACGTACACAGGATTTTATTTTGTGGGGGTGGTTGAAGGGGTAAGGTACACCAAAACTGCGAAAGTGGGTGACTAAGATAGAGATCATGGAAAGATACGAGAGAAAATTGGGAACATTGGAACATTCTTGAGGGCCTGGACACATACATATGGAATCTTTTATCTGTTTTCAATAATACGGACGCAAGCATAGGTATTAATCTAGTCAAGTCTTTATGGGAGGGGATGGTAAAGTTTTCTGGGAGGGGGTTTGAAACATCAACTGTAAACTTTTAGGAAAAACTGTTCGTGGAGATTGAGTCCCGTTGCGCCCAGTCTCAGAGAGTAGGGGAGATAGAGGAAGGCATTGAATATCTCTGGAATAATAATGTATGATAAAGACCACACAGATGCTAGGAGAGCGGGGGAGCTCATATATAAATTTTTTTTCAGGTATAAGTGAAAGGATAGCCAATGATAAGCAAATTGTTGTTAACTGTGTATAACCAAATAATAACCGAAAAAGAGTAAATACAAAAAAGTAATGATTTAATAGTAATAAAAACAGTAAAAAAAAATAATAAAAATAAAACTTACGAGTAACCAAAAAAGTTATAAAAAGTATTTTTACAAGGCGATATTCCAATCAATGGAAATAAAAGTAAACTGTAAATTAAAGAGCAAAAAAAATAATAAAATAAATCACGTTATTCAAATTACGCTCTTCAGTTGGACACCACCAGTCTTCGTGGTTTTAGTGCTTTAGTTCAGGGAAACATTTACATTTCTTACGTTTTTCTTTAGAAGACTACAGTAACAGAAACAATCAAATTTGTATGTAATTGAGTAAATAATTAATATATTGATAATGGTAATAACTACAACAAATAAAATGGAAAAATAGAGAATAATAAATTATAATATATATATATATATATATATATATATATATATATATATATATATATATATATATATATATATATAAACAATGTCAAAATTACAATAGATAATTGAGGGAATGCTGTATTACTTTCTCTACCACGCTTCAGTTGGAATGTTCTATAACTGACTTGGGAGTTTTTTGTAGCACTAATTGACAATAATAAAAAAGCCCAAGTGCCTTGTGTATAAGTAATAAGTATTCTATTTACCTTGTGTATATTAAGTGGCTTGCGTTTTTCATTTGTATTTGGCTGATTTTCATACACGTTTTCTTTATTAAAATTTGGCGCCTGCTACTTTCAACGTTAGGTATAAATTTGAACAAAATCATTAACGAACAATGAAATCTCTCTTTCGGACAACAGTAGAATTATTCGACCGTACTTGTTACTAAATTGTCGATGGATGATATATCTTAATCAGTTGGTAATTCTTGCAGACAGGTTAAGACGAAATCTTAGCTTTTTATTCACAAGTGAATTTGGGCGATCCAAGTGCTAAAAGTAAGTTACCCTTTTTGTGGCACTTGGTATTAACCAAGTGACATATAGCAATCGCAAATTCTGTCGGTCTGTCTGTCCCGGTTTTGCTACTTTAGGCACTTCCAGGTAAGCTAGGACCACGAAATTTGGCAGGCGTATCAGGGACCGGACCAGATTAAATTGAAATTAGTCGTTTTCGCGATTTAACCGTCTGGGGGGGGGAGTGGGGGGTCGGTTAATTTGGAAAAATAGAAAAAATGAAGCATTTTTAACTTACGAACGGGTGATGGGATATTAATGAAATTTTATGTTTGGAAGAATATCGTGTCTCAGAGCTCTTATTTTAAATCCTCACCAGATCCGCTGAAATTGGGGGGAGTTGGGGGGACCTAAAATCTTTGAAAACGATTAGAATAGAGGAATCGGGATGAAACTTGGTGGGAAAAATAAGCAGAAGTCCTAGATACGTGATTGACATAACCAGAACGGATCTGCTCTGGAGTTGAAGAGGGGGGGGGGGGTGGTGGTGGTGGTTAATTCTGAAAATTAGAAAAAATGAGGTATTTTTAACTTAAGAAGGAGTGATCGTGTCTCAGAGCTCTTATTTTAGATCCTGACTGGATCCGGTGACGTTGGGGGGGAATTGAGGGGGAGAACCTAAAATCTCGGAAAACGCTTAGAGTTGAGAGATCGGGATGAAACTTGGTGGGAAAAACTTATGTCTCAGATGATCTTTTTTCAATTCGAATCGGATCCGGAGACATATAGGGTTGGAGGGGGGAAACAGAAAATTTTGGAAATCAGAAATATTGGAAAATCCTTAGATTGGAGAGATCGGGATGAAACTTGATGGGAAGAATAAGCACAAGTTTTAGATACGAGATTGACATAGTTTGTACGGATCCTTTCTCTTTGAGGGAGCTGGGGATTGTTAATTTGGAAAAATTAGAAAAAATTGAGGTATTTTTACTTAAGAACGGGTGACCGGATCTTAATGAAATTTGATATTTAGAAGGGACTCATGTCTCAGAGCTCTTATTTAAAATCCTGACCAGATCTTTTGACAGTGGGGGGAGTTGGAGGGGAAACCGGAAATCTTGGAAAACGCTTATAAATGTCGTAGATATGTTTTTGACTAACCGGAATGGATCCGCTCTCTTTGGTGGAGTTAGGTGGTGGGGTTCAGTGCTTTGGCGAGTTTGGTGCTTCTGGACGTGCTAGGACGATGAAAATTGGTAGGTGTGTCAGGGAGCTGCACAAATTGACTTGATAAAGTCGTTTTCCCCGATTCGACCATCTGGGGGGCTGAAGAGAGAGGAGAAATAAGAAAAATTGAGGTATTTTTAACTTACGAGTGGGTGATCGGATCTTAATGCATTTTGATATTTAGAAGGACATCATGACTCAAAGCTCTTATTTGAAATCCCGACCGGCATTAAGCCTCTGATTTTCCTTTAAAGCAATCTATTGCTTCTTAGGATTTGGCTAGAGCTCATACCATATGAGCTCTTGGCTCTTTGGTATTTCTACCTCGTCAAAAGTGCCATATGAGCTATTAGCTTTTGCTTTTATGGCACTTGGTATTAACCAAGTGACAAATAGCAATCATAAATTCTGCCTGTTTGTCTGTCTGTCTGCTCCGGTTTGGCCAGTTTAGGCGCTTCCAGATAAGTTAGGACGATGAAATTTGGCTGGCATATCAGGGACCAGACCACATTAAATTAGAAATAGTTTCCAAATCGTTTTAATAGTTCAAATCTTTTCCTCGATTTGACCATATGGGGGGGGGGGAGTGGGGAAAATTAGAAAAAATGAGTAGATAACTTCGAAGACCACACTGCCTTTCCATGACGAAAGTAAAACAGTTCAAAATAGGGATGATACCTTTTTATTGACTGTGAATAGATATAAAATTATTTAACTGGATATTTCGAACACATATACAGTGTTCATCATCAGCAGTAAAACTAAAAGACATGAATAAATATAAACAAAATTTATACCTAATAAACTATTTACATATAGTTTATTGCTCTTGTTTTTTTTTTTCAATGCAACAGCGGAGGCAAATCTCTTTGACCTTTTCGGTTCCGGTTCATTAGATTTATCTGACATATCAGGTGAACAGAGGTCATAGCTTTTAGGTGAAGTGAAATTTACTGTATATTACGTCAGTAAATTATCATAAAATGAATTCAATCCAAATTCACCTGTATCTCTATTTATGGAATTATTCTTGTATAGAATTTTTTTAAATTTGATTGTTTCCCTGAAAATTTGTTTTAAACCTTGATCCCTAGAAATCAAAGAAACATTTTCAAACAAAATAAAATGATTTGGGAAATTAAAGATATGTTCCGAGAGGGCCGACGTGAAATCTTCAGGTATGGTATTTTGCTTTAAAGATGATGATATAGAATTATGATGTTGTAGCAATCTCGTTTTTATATTCTGGTTAGTACGTCCCACATAAGAGCTTCCACTAGTACATGGAATTTTATAAACCCCACTTTGTTGCTCTACGGTAGTCCGATCCTTTCCAGAATTTAAAAAAAAACTAGCCAAAGTATTACTAGCTCTTAAAGCTATCTTTAAGCCATTATTTTGTAAAATTCTTTTAAGTTTTCCACTCAAACCTGGAACATATGGTAGAGAACAAAGTTCTCTCGAAGTTCCCAAGGATAAGCATAAGTCCAAGATACGTGACTGACATACTACTACTACTACTACTAACAACTCACTGCAGCACCAAGCCGCCTGAGGCCAACACAGCTACGCACGCTCCTCCTCCAACCTAATCTATTTAAAGCCTCCCTCTTTACACCCTCCCAGGAAGTTCCCATTTCCTTTAAATCCTTATTTATGACATCCTCCCAACCCAGACAAGGACGACCTGCTTTCCGTGTAGCCCCAGACGGTTGGCCAAAAAGGACAATCTTCGGTAATCTGTCATCCTTCATCCGTAGAACGTGGCCTAGCCATCTCAACCTTTCTTTCATTATAGCCCCAGAAAGCGGGATTGAACCACACTTTTCGTACAACCTACTGTTTGAAATACGGTCAGTCAGCCGGGTACCCAGAACAATCCGTAGGCAATTTCTCTGGAAAACATCTAGTAAATTTTCATCTGCTTTACCGGATCCCCTCTCTTTGGGGGAGTTGGGGGAGGGGGCAATTCGAAAAACAGAAATTTCTTATTTAATGAATGACATTTCATTTTTCGAAGGATTTCGTAACTCAGATCTCTTATTTTATATCCAACCGGATCTCATGTCATTGGGGGGAGGGACTAGAAATCTTGGAAAAGGCTTAGATTGGAAAGATTAGGATGAAACTAGGTTGGAAGGAAAAGCACAAGTCCAAGATACGTGACTGACGTAACTGGACCGGATCCCCTCTTTTGGGGGAGTTGGGGGAGGGGGGAGGGTAATTCGAAAAATTAGAAAAAATTAGGTATTTGTAACTTACGAACGGATAATCAGATCTTAATGAAATTTAATATTTAGAACGATCTTGTGATTCAGAGCTCTCTTTTTAATCCCGATCAGATATGGTGACATTGGGGGGAGTTTGAGGGGAAAACCGGAAATCTTGGAAAAGGAGAAAATTGAGGTATCTTTATCTTACGAATAGATGACTGGATCTTAATGATACTTAATATATAGAAAGATCTTCTGTCTCGGATGCTCCATTTTCAATTCGAATTGGATCCGCGGACATCTGAAATTGGAGGGGGAAACAGAAATCTTGGAAACCGGAAATATTTGGAAATGTTTGAGTGGAGAGATCTGGATGAAACTTGATGGGAAGAATAACCACAAGTTCTAGATACGTGATTGACATAATAGGAAGAGATCCGCTCTCTTTGGGAGAGTTCGGGGGAGGGGTGTTAATCGGAAAAATTAGAAAAATTAGAGGTATTTTTAACTTAAGAATGGGTGACCAGATCTTAATGAAATTTGATATTTAGAAGGAAATCACGTCTCAGAGCTCTTATTTTAAATCCCACGAGATGTTTGGGGGAAATGGAGGAAGAAACTGGAAATCCTGGAAAACGCTTAGACTGGAAAGATCGGTATGAAACTTGATGGATAGAATAAGTTAATGTCGCAGATATGTTATTGACGTAACCGTACTGGATCCGCACTCTTTGGGTGAGCTAGGCAGGGGGGGGGGTCCAGTGCTTTGGCGAGTTTGGTGCTTCTAGGTGTGCTAGGACGATGAAAATTAGTAGGCATGCCAGGAACCTTCACGAATTGACCTGATTAAGTTGTTTTCCTCAATTCGACCATCTGGGGGGGGATGAAAGAAGAGGAAAATTAGAAAAATGAGGTATATTTAACTTACGAATGGGTGATGGTGACGAATGGGTGAGCTCTAACCTTTTTCTATATCTGAGAAGCCGAATTATTAGGTTATCAGGTTAAATAATTTTCTAATTCCATAAATTTAAATTGGCAGCAGTCTTCCATGTTACCCGCAAATATTTTGTTTTTGCGGGATAACTTTGAACATATACTCTAATTTACCCTCATCTATATTTAATATTGATTTCAATGTTCTGCACTGACTAGTCGTTTAATTTTGCGTTGAATTGAAGTTTACTCAATTGTTTAGAACTTTAAAAAACTTTTTTTTTTAGAAATCTCTTGATCCCAGAAAGGTGCAAATCAAGTACATCTCTTCAACTATTATTGAAATTTTTGACCATTTCCTAATTCCTCCAGACTTACTTTTATTTCCTCTTTGGAGGGAAGTCATTTGACAATTAATAGAAAAGACATAGGGTTATAAATTCACTTATAAAGGAAAATATGAAAAATAAAAATAAAAATACGATTCACCCTCAGAAAAATTAGTTTAATCAATTTAATTTAGGTGCTTTGTAATTAAATTTGATCGATTTAAAATACTATTTTTTTTAATGTTATTTTCAGTCATTTATCAAAATCATCATCAAAATGGAAACAAAAATCATTGACAATTTAATTTAATTAATTAATTGACTATTTCAGACAGAGAAAATGAAATCATCTATCGACACTCAAAATGGAAACAAAAATCATTGACAAACTATTTAATCCTTGGAACTAAGCCCATTAGCGGCAACCCCCTACCGTCGCCTGTAGTAAAGGCCACAAGCCTCCATTGTATTATTTTTTTCTCGGTCACTTTGTAGAGAAGCGATGGTCTTAGAGTGGAGGCTAATCATTTGGTTAGAATCCTTTTTAATGTATGTTATTTATTCGTTTTAAGTTGAAGCTTAATAAACTATTTTTACAATTACCCAGAACACATACGAAACCAATGAATGGAAGAAAGTATGTCCATATATATATTGTCTCACAAATCACATTATTTATGTCATTGTGGACATGTCCATTTGAGTAATCTAAAACACTTAGATCGTGTTTTCACTGTCATTGGTTTATCAAAGTATTAAAAATATTTAAAATTTTTCTTCTCAAGATTCTTCTAAGTATTGTGTTCAAATAATTTATTTTATCTATTTTTTTCCTTTCCACGGTCAATGGATTGCTTTTTAATGCACATTTGCTGCTTTAAAGATTGCTCATCGATAAAGGGCTTAGTTCTGGTTATTCTTCATAATAGAAAGGCTTAGAATTAAGGTGATTGAGTGATCTTTCCAAAGTATTTTTAAGTCTTTAGGAAATCCGGGCCGATTAAATTTTTGGATATTGACACGGTTAAGAGAAGGCATACCTAGGATTTTTTTTCGGGAGGGTTAATAGCCTCCCCGAAATATGTTGGGGTATAGCATTATTAAAAAATAAGGGCCTAGAAATTCAAGAAAATTTTTGATTCAGGAGGGGGGACTACGAACCCTCCTCTCGATTTAAGTTCCTGGTCAATGGTTGTACAAGGTAAATCAGGATTGAAATTGGGACACAACCCTAAGGAATAACTCACCTTTTTAGCTATTGCTCGTAAAAAAAGGGAAAAAATGGAATCAAACAGGATAGGCTGCTCAAACAAGAAGAGACAATATCTGTCTCACCAAGGTGGAAAATACATTGTTATAGTTTATTCTTTCTTTCTAATGTTACCACGGAGACCTCGTCACGACCTCGTTGCTCAGAGCTCGTCACGTAGCCTGCAAGAAATAATGATGACTTTGTGTAAGAAACTATTTCATAAAAAGTCAAGATAGCAAATACATTTCCTAAAACAGGAGGCAAAAACATGCGTTAATAGCAAAAATGAGTTTGACATAGTCACGGTAATATCATAGTAAACTTAATAATTATATTAGTTAAGATTTATGGGACGTACATTCCCTTTTCCATCGCTTAAAGCTTTTAAGGACCAGCTGTAATTAATTTTGTTTTAAATTAATCAATTAATGTAATCATTTATTATTGTAATTAATTTAATTAATGTAATCAATTATTGTAATCATTAATTTAATCAATTAATTAGTCATGTAATTAATTAATTACATGTATTTTGTTTTAAGATACATCACAAAAAAAGTTTCTTTGAGGGAAAGTAAAGAGAGATGTCAAATCTGAGAACGGGCTGAAGTTATTCTATATATGAGGGATACTGCCTCCATTAAGCCACCGCTCTGTTTTTAAGTTTTAATGCCGCTCTTTACTTTCTTTAAAGCCAAATTGTATAATTATTTGAAGTTATCTTCTTTTAATATCATGTACTAGGTTGTGCTAAATATAAGGGGGGGGGGCTGTAGCCGGCTACTACCAAAAACTGTATAATTGCATATTGAGGTCTTTATAACTGAGGAACTGTATAACTATAACATTTTCATTAAAAATTTATTTCGTGATTTCTCAAATTTTTTATGAGTTATATGGTTGTAAAAATTTTCTCTTAACTAATTCTAACAATCTGATTTTGTTCTCGTTATCCTTGATTCTTCAAACTATTTAAGCACATCTATTATTTTTGTTCCCAAGTTCCTTCTGAGTATTATGTTGAAATAATCATTTCTCTTTTTAATTTTGGTTCCTTCTTACGGTCACTAGATACAGCTTTTCGTACACGTGTGCTCCTTTAAATATTCAACATGGTCTCTTAGATAGGGTGGCTTTTTTTTTATATAGGAAGGTCCCGACTTAACTTTATTGTGTAATACTCCCAGCCATGTGGCCTTGTGTGTGGGGGGGATATGGTGAAGTATTATCTTTTAATGTTAAATATATTATTCAATTCTTGAATAAATCGATTTATCTATCCGATCCGACCCAAGTACGTTTTGGGTCTTGGAACAGTCAAGGGTTATTCAGGGTTGAAATTCAGGGACCGCAGCCATAATGAATAATTTGTATTTTAAGCTATCGCATAACGCAATTAAATACAATAGGCTGTTGAAATGAGGAAATTACTGTCTCAGTGAGATGTAAATAAATTGTTATAATTTATTCCACCTATATGATGTTACCACAGGGAATAAAGTAATATAACTAGACAATGGAACTGGTTTCTCAGACCTTGGCACATAAATTTCAAGAAATAATGAATGTCTTATGTAAGAAACTATTCTATAACTAGTATTTAAAGAAAGAGAGAAAAAAGATGAGAGTTAACAGTAAAAATAATAAAATAGTTCAAACGCCACTTGTACGCAAAGGTTTGTTAAATTGATTTAAGTGGCAGGATAGAGCAGTGGCTCTCAAACCGTGGTATGCGTACCCCTTGGGGGGTACACAAAAATTTTTAGGGGGTATGCGTCCGGCCAACACAAAAATAAAACAAAAAAGCTTACAAGAAATAATGAACGTCTTATGTAAGGAACTATTCTATAAAAAGTGAAGATAGTATTTACAAAAAGAGAAAAAAAAGGGAGTTAACAGTTTAAATGATATGGACCAAGTCAATTTTTTTCAAAATATCACGATAAAATTAATAATTATATTTATTATTACTGGGTTTCAGTTGTTTGCTAAGATAAAATAGTTCAAACGCCACTTGTATGCAAAGGTATATTAAACTGATTTAAGTGGCAGAATAGAGCAATGGATCTCAAACTGTGGCTACCGGTAACTGAGAAGGGGTATCTAAAACGTTTTGTGGGTTAAAAAGGATACAGTGTCTTAGTAAGTTTGAGAACCACTGGGATGGAGGATAGATTGGACTTGCAATCCTTTTTCCGACGCCGAAGGATTTCAGTTATCAATGCTAATCAGGCTGATTAAAATTAAATTAATTTTCTTACCCCCGCCCTTTCCTTACAGTGCATTATCACGAACTACTTGATTAGTTTTATGTCATTGACTATTATATAATTTTAATTGATTTTAATTAGTGTGGTTTTAATTTTTGTTGTTAATAGTCTGCTGAATTTAGATTTAATTTTTATATATCAGTAAATCATTAGGTTTCAGAAAAGGACGGTTTGAGCACCAATTCTTGCCATAATGAAAAAAGCAGCGACTGATTATTAATGTAAATGCTTCATTTCTATAGCTGTATTCCAAAACTAGTTTTAAATATAAACAATTATTTATTTTTTATTGCTGCTGTAGCCAAATATCATATTTTAGTATTACAAGTATAAAAAAAATGTTAATCCATATTTTTTATTTCGATTACGCAAGAAGCTGCAATGGTTTTTCCCTTGATTTTGGGATGAAGGTAATTACAGTGCTCTCACGCTACGCCTTAGAACCTTTTACACTAGCATAATACAAGACTTAGCGCAACGTTAAGTGGGTTTGTATTACTCGGCAAGTTTCGGCCGTAGCGTTCCAAGTAGAATTGACCTTTACATAGAAGTTGACGTTACGGAAGGTTTTATTACGGCGTGGAAAATAGCACCGAAAGACTTGATGTATAATTAATAATTTCTAAGAATGAATTAATCATTTTTTCAAGAAATCCTTTCATACTTCATGAGGATTTGACTCCCATCTTTATTTCACATTTTTATGTTTTAAATAGTTTGCTAAAGATGATTTTGATGATTGCAGAATATTATTTTGGTGATTTTATGTTTTTTATTTTAATGATCACCCTTTGATAAGATTTGTTTAAGCATGAAAGGTTATACTTAACAAAACGTAACTTAAGCACTTAGCTTAAAATATTACGTATATAGTATGAAAGCCACTTAACAAGCAATTGAAACGATTATTATTGATAATTAGGCTTCAGAATACACCCTATGCATGTTTCATAACTCATATTTCACAGTTCCTTTTTTGCATTGTAGATGGCAGCATGGTTTTTTCTGACCATTAAAAACGCATTATCTTTTTCTATAGAATCATAGGTTTGTTTAGTGTTTTTCATTTGAATAAATTGGATACTCATTCTGTTATTGAATTGGAACTACACTAGAATAATCGGTACTACGACACCTGAATCAAAACAGGAAAAATTACACAACTTCAAACAAAAAATAGATCCTGGATCAAGTTATAAGAATTAAGAGTTTTTCCCAGACGGACCTAGTGGTCCCTTGATGGGTTCAAAACCCTCAGGGTACGCACCTGATTCAAGCACATCAGGCACAGCTAAGCACGCTTATCCTCCAATCCAATCTATTCAAAGTTTTACTCTTTCTCAAAATCCAGTTGGATACTGTCTCGTTTACTTGGTTATATTTACGTCAATTTGTGCCATTCCTAGTTTCAAATTAAATAAAAAAAACTGATTTTTTTGTTGAAAGTAAGGAGCGACATTAAAACTTAAAACGAACAGAAATTACTCCGTATATAAAATGGGTTGTCTCCTCCGCAATCCCTCGCTCTTTACGCTAAAGCTTTTAATTGTTTTAAAAAGTAGAATTTTGGCAAAGAGTCAAACTTTAGTGTAAAGAGTGATGGATTGCGGAGGGGGCAACCCATTTTATATACGGAGTAATTTCTGTTCGTTTTAAGTTTTAATGTCGCTCCTTACTTTCAGCTAAAAAATTAGTTTTTTTTTTATGTAATTTCTGAACGTTTTTGAATTAATGCATGTTTGGTTTTGGCTCTCCGCACATACATTATTAAAATGAAATTTGTATATTAATTCTTTTTTTGGCTAAATGGCTTTCTCTTAGTTTTGATCAGACGATTTTGAGAAATAAGGGGTGGAGAAGGAGGCCTAGTTGCCCTCCAATTTTTCGGTTGCTTAAAAAGGCAACTAGAACTTTTAATTTTTAACGAACGTTTTTATTAGTAAAAAATATACGTAACTTATAAATTAGCAACTTACGTAACAAACTTTCACAATCTTATATTTTTGTTATGTATACGAGGGGGTTTGTATCCTCTTTAATACCTCGCTCTTTACACTAAATCTTAAGTTTTGTCCCAATTCTTTAAGAATGACCCCTGAATCAGAAAGGCCGTAGAATAAATAATTGAAATTACTAAAAATACTTTAGCATAAAGAGCGAGGTATTTATCTCCTCCTAAATACCTCGCTCTTTATGCTAAAGTATTTTTAGAACCCCTCATATGCGTAATAATCTCTGTTCGTTTTAAGTTTCAATGCTACTCCTTCCTTTCATTTGAAAAAAACGTTTTCATGTTTATTTTTCATTGTTTTCTCATAGTAATGCTAGAAAATCATGCGCCTTTTTCCTTGAATTTTTCTTCCCCCATGACAGATTCTTCCAAGGAAAGATCCTCCAACATAGCCCCCTCCCCTCAGCCCCATCCCCCAAACAAAATAAAATCCCCCTGAAAACGTCTGTACACTTCCCAATAACCATTGCTATATGTAAACACTGGTCAAAGTTTGTAACTTGCAGCCCCTCCCCCAGGGGATTGTGGGGGAGTAAGACATCCCCAAAGACATAGTTAGCATGGTTTTCGACTATGTTGAACAAAATGGCTATCAAAATTTTGATCCGTTGACTTAGGGAAAAAATGAGCGTGGGAGGGGGCCTAGATGCCCTCCAATTCCTGGGAAAAAAAAGAAAGAAAAAACAAACAAACAAATAAACACGCACCCGTGATTTGTCTTCTGGCAAAAAATATAAAATTCCACATTTTTGTAGATAGGAGCTTGAAACTTCTACAGTATGGTTCTCTGATACTGATGGTGTCATTTTCGTTAAGATTCTACGACTTTTAGGGGGTGTTTCCCCCTGTTTTCTTAATTAAGGCAAATTTTTTTCAGGCTCGTAACTTTTGATGGGTAAGACTAAACTTGATGAAACTTATATATTTAAAATCAGCATTAAAATGCGATTCTTTTGATGTAGCTATTGATATCAAAATTCAATTTTTTAGAGTTTTGGTTACTATTGAGCCGGGTCGCTCCTTACTAGTTCGTTACCACGAACTGTTTGAAACTCGTTGAAAGCTAACTCCAATGCCGCTATGAGGTTGCGCTCATCTTCGAATAGGGACGGAGAAAGGGGCTTATCGCTTTTACGGGTAATAAAAGGTCGTGTCTCTTTTGTCCAGACAACTATTTCATTCAATAATTTCCTGTATATAACTCTTGAATATGGATTTGAATTCCTTGATAAATTGTGTGATCAAAATTGAAAGGTTTTCTCAGTTCCGAACTTTTTTTCTTTTGTTAAAATTGAATAAGTTTATAAAAGTTGGTAGACTCGAACTTAGCCCAACTTTAAGAGATTTTATGCAAAGTTTATTTTAAAGTAAGGTGTTCCCTTTGTCTCATCTTGGAAGGGAAATAAAAAAATCAATAAAGTGACCTTATTATCCCAAGCTTAGGTGTTCCCCTCTAGTCTTGCGAAAATTAAAAGAGTTTTCCTGTGATAAATTGATCTACCGGCGTAATAGAAAATTTATGTAAACCGATTATTGAATTAAGGAAAATATTGTCTTTTGAGGGAGGCGAAAAGCAAATGATTCTAAGGGAAATAGGCACACCACTTTCAGTCAAAGCGGTTTGCTAGGGATAGAACTCTACAAAAAGAGATTTTATAAGAGGATGGAAACTTTAAAATATTTGACTATACAGGATGCTCTAGTCAATAAGGGCCAGTTGTAGCCGAAAAGGCATCGATTTCACCATTCTACCTTTATACCAATTTTGGCTAGTTCGGCGGCTAGGCTCTTGGATAACCTGGTTCAATACTTGGAATTTTTGAATTTTCAACTGCTTGGATCATAATGTTATTATCTTTTTCTGTAATAGTTTCCTCAATAGGCCTATTTGGAAGCCTTATTTCGTTGCCTTTTGTCGCCTCTTTCAAGATAAACATATGCTTTGGTAATGTTTTCATTTCGTTTTTTTATCTGTGGACACAGGGAAGCTTAGCTCGAAAATAAAAGCTAGAAGAAATAGTCTTTATCTTATGCACTCACCGTTCTAAAAGCAATTGAGCTTTTAGAATTTTTTTTTTGCCACATTGAAGATGGTTACAGTACCCCACACTCTCTTTCCCTTGTAGTAGACATAAAGCGAAAAATACACAATCTAAAAAAAAGAAGAAAAAAGCAGGGTGAAATCTGTCTCAGGTTTTACCCATAAATTTTTAATCAAAATCAAATAGTTGCTTGCATCAAGCTTTGGTTTATTTGTAGAAAAAGCCAAAATAGTCGAGGTGAGAGGCAAAATCTGGCATAAGCCCTTTTTAAGGATTTTTAAAAATGCGTCTGTGGTTTATATATGTTTATGGTTATACGTCGACGTATTATTTAATAATACGTCTATAGTTTTATCATCTCGAAGTACGTGCCTTAAAAAAGGAGTGAAGGTACTCGCTGGGAGTAATTTCCATAAACAAAATGTCATTAATTAATTTGTGAATCTTCTTTCTAAAGACTTCTTGTCTATTAATCTTCTTTAGACTTTATTCTTCTTATTTTTTCTTTGTGGTAGTTCTAGTCTTTATATGAAAGTTCTGTATTAAGGATCGACACAATCGAAAACATTCTGTCACTGGGACTGATCTCGCTTCATTAAACTTAAAAATGCGTTCTAAAAAAAAATCTCTATTGAGGGAGAATCGTATTTTCAAGCTGATATATACGATTGGTAAATATTATTTTGACTAATTTTAATCATGAAAGTTCGTTGCAAAAATAAATTGTGGGAATTCTGGAAAATATTCTGAAATCCCGCGAAAAGGCGTTGAATCGAAATGAAAACTGCACAATTGGAGTACCAAGCCAAAAACTTCTATATGTGAGAAATACTGCCCCCTCCCCATTTTCATCAACAATGAAAATCACCTTTTCTCATCGAATGTAGCGATCTGTCGTCTCTTTTTGGCCTTTATTTTTTCCTTAGTCGCTGCTAGCAGGGCACTAAAACGGCATAGAGAGATTTTTAAAAGCTTACTGTTGCAGTTGTGTCCTAAAAGCTTTCAATTCGTTAACCCACTAACTTCTACTGTCTAAACTGTCTCATCATAATATAAGAGGAAATGAAAGTGCTTGGTTTAACTCTATTTGTTTGGAAAGGTTATCTTCATGGATCCTCCGCCAATTGTCTAATTACGAGTTTGGTGTCCCATAAGGTTCAGTTTTTGAGCCAGGACTTTTGCGTGCCGAGTGCCGGGGCCCGGTGCATATATATATATATATATATATATATATATATATATATATATATATATATATATATATATATATATATATATATATATATATATATATATATATATATTAGAATTTGTTCTCGAAAATTCATAGAGGAGGAATTATTGTCGTTAAAATAAATCTTAACAAGTAACCAGTATCCGGGTTGGTTAATTGACTAGACTTTGTCGAAAAGAACGAAAAAATTTATAGAATTTTCTAACCATATTCTAGAAACAAAAGAAAAGAAAGATTTTTTTTTGTTCTTTACCATATGTTCCAGGACCCAGTGAAAAACTTCAAAGAATTTTACAAAATAATGATTTAAAGGTAGCTTTAAGTCGTAGTAATACTTTGGCTAGTTTTTTAAATTTTGGAAAGGATCGAAAAGGATTCCATAGAGCAACAAAGTAGGGTTTATAAAATCCTATGCAATTGTGGAAGGTTTTATATGGGACGTACAAACCAGATTTTAAAAATGGGATTACTACAACATCATAATTCTATTTCATCGTCTTTAAAGCAAATGCCAAACCTGAAGATTTCACGTCGGCTCTATCGGAACATATTTATAATTATCCAAATAATTTTATTTTGTTTGAATATGTCTCTTTGATTTCTAGGGTCCAAGGTTTAAAGCAAATTTTCAGGGAAAAAATCGAAATTAAAAAAAAAATTATTCAAGAATAATTCCTTAAACAGATATATAGGCGAATTTGGATTGAATTCAATTTATGATAATTTACTGAGGTCAAATAAAGTAAATATCACTTCATCTAAGAGCTACGACCTCTGTTCACCTGATATGTCAGATAAATCTAATGAACCGGAACCGAAAAGGCCAAAGAGATTTGCTTCCACTGTTGGATTGAAAAAAAGTGAACTATATGTAATTAGTTTATTGGGTATAAGTTTTTTTGCTTTTATTGTTGTCTTTTAGTTTTACTGCTGATGATGAACACTGTAGATGTGCTCGAAATATCCAGTAAAGAAAAAAAAATATATCTGTTGAATGTTGATTAAAAGGTTTCATCCCTATTTTGAACTGTTATACTTTCCTCATGGAAAGGCAGTGTGGTCTTCGAAGTTATCTACATAAAAATGTGGTGCAAAAGCTAGATGCCAAATCAACAATCAACAAGATGCCAAAAACTACGCAACTGTTGATCACAAATCATTGGTACCATTCAACGTTCTATTCATACCCCGAGGAGCTTTAATTTTTGCCAAGGAAAGAATAGCAGAAAAAGCTGACTTATTTGGAGGTTGCTACTTACAAAGATAATCAATATATTCAAGCCTGTCTCATGCCGAGTGCCGGGGCCCGGATTTGAAATCGGCCACATAGTTTTTTTCTGAACTGGTACATTGACAATGGTGGCCACTAAAACGGTCTAAAAAGGTCACAACTTCAAGCAAGAATTTGTGTTTTCCTCATGGCGGTTATATCGAACCCATAGTGACGCCATGACATCAAAAAGAGGCTCATATTGTCTGCGGTTGCAAGACAAGTGACAATGAAAATCAATATAGACAAGCGTGTTGCTTAACCACGACGGGGCCTGACCTCGAAATCGGCTACATAGTTTTTTTTTCTAAAATTGGCATATTGACGGTTCTTTCCTCAAAAACGATCTAAATACGTCACAACTTTAAGAAATAATTCGTATTTTTCCCAGAGTAGCTGTATCGAACCTGTGGTGATGTCATGACATCAAGGAAGGGCTCAAATTGTTTGTGGTTAGAAGACAAGCGATAATGAGAATCCATACATAGCAGCTTGCCGTGTGTCGAGGGTTGGGACACGGTCGTGAATCCGCCGGACTCCCGGTATTATATATATATATATATAAATAAAATATTTATTTTCGAAAGACTATCACAAGCTCTATGGAGCCGAATTCGCTGTATATGTCAGTAAAAGTTCAGAAAAACAAAATCAAATTAGTACATTAAGTCAAACACTTAAAATCAAAAAGAAATTAAAAAAGAAAAATCATCAAAGATAAGGGGAAAATCAGTAAACTTGACAATTAAATTACAAAAACATTAGAAAAAAGTAAATAAATCAATTTTTTTTTTACTTTTGAATAAATCAAAAGTAAAAACGGCAATAGAGGAAAAGGGGAATTTGGCAAGTACATAATCACGAATTATTATTAAAGTGTTTCAGAATAAAGGGTATAAAACTTTTACGAAACCTCTTTGTAACAGCATGGATCGGAGAGTAAGTTAGGATTGCTAAGGAGGCTGACCGGGGGAGTCGTGGTCTAGTGGGATTGTGAAATTCAGGGAGCAAGTCCTGAGTACGGGGATTGGAAATAACTGATTTAGCGAAAAGCAGGCAAATTTTTCGCTTCCTTTCTTTTAAGGTGGTAATGCGTGTTAGGGATGAAGGAGTATGGAATTTTGCCTTCTTTGTAAATGATCCTGAGCGAACGCTTTTGGACCCGATTCAATTTTCTCACTAAGTTCACTTGAAAGTTGCGAATGCCAGACCGGACACACACACACACACACACACACACACACACACACACATACACACACACACACACATATATATATATATATATATATATATATATATATATATATATATATATATATATATATATATATATATATATATATATATATTCTTTCTTTTTCGTTATTATTCCTTTTCTTATTTTCTTTCTTTTTCGTTTTTATATCATTTTTGTGTTTTATATGTATTATTTTTGTTTTTTGTTATTGGTTTGGTTTTTGCATTTTACAGCTGTTTTTATTTTTATGATTTCTGTTATTTTAACATATGCAACCATATTCTGCTTATCCTAGACATTTATTTCAGTGCATTGCCTGTCTGGCCTAGCCGTAAATGTCATCCCTTATATATAACAGTATATATTTTCTAAATATTTCATTTTTTCAAATAAAATATTGCATTTACATTTTTAATACCTGCTCAATTTACTTTCAAAAAGGATTATATCCTTAGTCAAATGTGGATAGAATCACCTATCCGTGCCTTCGCTATTTAACTGAAAGTAATTTTAAAACCTTGTTCTATTGCTAACATATATCACAATACAGACAATGAAACTAAATAAGCAAGTGTAATTTTCATAATTATTTTTTGGAGAAATATGAGAGGGAAACAGACCAGCAGGGGAAGAGGATGGATTTCCCTGGAGATAAATGATAAGAGAAGTAAATGGTCCTGGCTTATGTCCTTGTTATTTTGAATTTAGCTTTATCTGTTTCTTCCTTTGGCTAAAAGCTGTAATTGAATTGACCTTATGGAAGGCTCAAATTAATACAAGGCTATTAAGACTGACATTTCTCGGATGTTCTTGGGGATTGCCTGGTGAATCTTTTTCTGCTTCTTTCCCTGTAAGGAAATATAAGGATATGCCTCTTATTCAAAGCATTGACTTTTTATTAACGCCCAAAATACCAGAAAAAAGACTAATTGGCTTTGACTGACATAAGTTCACTTTAAATACTTTGGGTATTTTAAATTAAAATTCTGAATATTTTTCAAGTTCTTTTATTTTTATCCCCAAAATTTAGCAATGATAAGGAGATGTAATTACTCTCAAAATGTTTAAGGTATATGTGTTTCTGCTTTCCTTGTATAGCTGAGAAAAATTGGAGTGTTTTAAAACACTTTCTAAACGCCCAAAATAAAAAAAAGGTGTTTGACCTGTCCTTATGAAATATTTAAACTGACTTCAGATATTTTTAATGTTTTAAACTGAAATTATATATAGTCCAAAAGATAAAAAAGTCGATTACAAATGTGGCTCTGCATTGCAATGGTTATAGTCATTACACGTTATGATGAATTAAATTAGAAGTAACCTTAGAATGTTAATATTTTTTATTTTAATTAATTAGTATTAAATTAACTAAATTAGAACGACGTTTTCCCAGCCTCATCATATAGAACGAATGGTTGTCCGAACTTAGGGAAGGGCTCATTCGACGGTAAATTAAAAGTTTTATTGTCCTTTTTTGGGACCAAAAACCAATCATAGAGTTAGAACGAGGTTATTTATATACACAAGTACCAAAGGTTTGGACTTGGAATTGTTGCTTTACTCAACTTTTAATTAAATAAATAGCTACTTTTCAATCTTGAATATTATAATAATTGGAAAACTTGACTTTTTGAGCTCTGTATTATAAGGTTCATGATCATTTTAACCTAAGTTAAGCTATTAGTACGTCCTTTTGTACTTGTTCAAGGTACTAGTTACCATCAATTGTAAATAGACTATGACTAATAAACTATGATATTGTAGATACCACTTTCAAAATTGTTTAAAAAAACGGACAACCAAATTTGGAGACTAGAGACATCTAATGTTTATTCTTTCATTTACGCTATGAAGCCCCCTGAGAGGCCTGAATTATATCCCCTTTCCATTTTTTTACCTATTTTACTTTTGAAGCTATCCCTTACTCTCCTTTTTCTTTTTTCCCTTTTTAATTATTGGTTTATGTTTTTCTTTCTGTATGTTTTTTTGGGTGAAATGTTCCTCATTATCTCCTGTAATTAAAAATCATGCATCTGCATTCGAGGCTTTCTCGCCACACAAGTGTACTAATGGTGTTTTCTTATGTTTTTCGTTGTTGTTGATAATGAATACATGTCTAAATATATATCTAACGAAAGGCTATATAGAGCGCCCGGAATTTGATACCGGTAATGAGTTCTCTTAAAGCGTTTCCATAACAATCAAAATAAGAAGAAAAAAAGTAAGGTATATTGAGTGAACCTCCTCTTCAACAGGTTCTTATTTTGGTTAATCTAGTTTGACGGACCATTGAGGTTTAGTGTTTCAAAGAACGATCTAAAGTATCAAGGACAGTGAAAATGAAACTTAATTTTGCGAATTAGTTAACTGGAAACTAACCCATCCTTATATATATGTTACCGTGCGTTGCCAGTCAACTTTGTCAGATTTATCCAAGGTTTGATGGTGACTGGTTAGGCTAGGTTGGGTTAAGTTAGCTTTTTAACCAATTTCTGAGATTTATAACATAACTTGAACTAACCTAACTTCAACTTTTGCCATCAAAGCTGGTAACATAAGACTGTAAAAGCTGATTCGCAAACATAATTCAATCCAAGCAGAGAAAAAAGAATTTCGGACATTCACCGATGAATGTCGAAACTAAACAGATTTTGGACATTCACAGTAACATATAAATTAAAAAAATACAAACTATTGGAAATTCATTTTTAAATGGTAAGGACCTACATATACAGTTATGCAGTTTTGATTCTAGCGGGTGCAAGTATTAGATATAAATAGACTCATGTCTCTTCTCTACAAATTGTAAAGTAGCAAAGAATAAGCTAAAAGCATATGGTAGGCTATTAATGGGCTAAAGAAAACTTAGCTTTCCTTTGAAGGTGTAATTGTCTCTGGGAATAAACAGGTAGTTGAGTTTTTATGGGCGAAAACCGTTTCTAAATTTATAACTAATTAGCTTTGGATATTTGTTTATGCTGTTCAATATGATATCACCGACGAAAATGGGGAACTGCCCCAAAATATTGATAATTTTGAAAAACTAAAAAAAACCTTAGCAGATCGTGGTTTTCGGGTATGAATAGACATTGGAGGGTTCCAGGGATAAGAGAGATTTTTATTTTAATGCTCGTGGCGCTTTAAGGTATAATGATTGTATACTGGACCAGGACCATGAGTCAAACAAACAAATCTTAGAAACAGTAGGGAAATTTTCTCAAGACAGTGGAATTAAATGCAGTGATTATTTCGCCCTTATGTCCATGGGCCGTCTTCAGCACAATACCGAAGTATATATATATATATATATATATATATATATATATATATATATATATATATATATATATATATATATATATATATATATTATACGTCCTGGAGGATCAACCACGGTTTGGTTACTTACTTCTTTTTATATTAAATTTTTACTCATATTGTTTTTTTCGTCACACATCATTTACAGCCAATTTGGTCTTAGAACTTATTTATGAATGTATACTTCGTCAGAGCTAATAGGATTGAGATTGCTTGTATAGGACGTCGACTCTTGTTGATTAGCCCCAGACAGCACAAACTCTTCATTCAAATTGGGGGCCCAATGCCGCCCAGCTCTAAACCGGTTTCAATAGTTTCTGTAGACTTGAGATAAAGTTTTGATCCCGGAATTTCACTGGTTGGACCCATTCCTTGTCTTGAGGCAATAACAATTGAAAAGTTGACATAATATGAAAATTGCGTCTAGGAAAATCACAACGCTAAAAGAAACTACTAACATATTGAGATTTTGACCGAAGAATTTAAATGTTTTGAACGAGACTTGTTGACAGATTCTAAAAAACGTCTCTTAGGGTTAGAAAACCTGGAATTAGGTGATTTAGAGTTTATTTAATTATTTAGAAAGAATATTTTGCATAGACACAGAGTAGGGCTCAGGATGAACAAGTAAGCTCTTAAGTATTGCTTAAGTTTGCTTTAAGTATAATAAAAATTTTAGCAATCATCTTTAGGATAAAAAAGTCCAAGGTATCAGTCATAGCAAGTGTATGCCCCATATAACTGACTGACGGAGATCAATTGATTTGGCTTGGCCTTAATATTCCTGTATTGCTTATTTTATTTATTGTATTTACTTGGGTTAATTATTATTAGTAGCTCATTTGCATTTTACGTTTGGTTACAGGAACAAATAGACAGGATACTAGGTGGAAATACTGAATATTTATCAGAGGATTTTAATGCCCAGGCTGGTATAAAAACGAGTAGGTGATTTCATAGCCTAGGTAAATTTGGTGTAGGAAAGGAAAATAGTAAAGATTTTAGACTGCTGCGACTTTGTAGCTAAAAACAGCTAATTATGACTACTACGGTTTTTGGTTATAAAATGGCCCAGTTAACTTGCTAGTCGCAAGTTAACTTGGTACTTGCATGATGGTAATTCAGTCAGCTTTGTTGGTTTTGTTTTTGTAAATCGAAGACTGCCAAGTTTGATAAAAGACACTAGTGTTTACGGGTGCTGTTGTTATTGTCAAAACAGTGAAAATTGCCATCTAGTACTGTCTAGAATTAATTTAAAGCGGAAATTTAGGAAGATTAACTATCTTCAGGAAAGCTATGGCGTCGGTGACTCCAGGATGAAAAGTTTTAAGAACTTTCCAGGAACAGTTGTATATGAACAGAGAGTTTAAAATTTGATACTCTAGAAGATCGATTAAATAATTTTAAGAAGATGGTTGGGGGAGTAGCAGAAGTTGCATTAGGGAGCAGCTAGCAGTACTCGCGAAAATGGTTTAAGCTTGGTGGAAAAGAGGAAGGGTTGAAGTTTCTGAAGTATGCATCATATAAGAATATGAATAAAGTAAGGGAAGTAAGGAATGCATTCAAGTATGAATTAATTAGGTATGAAACGGAGGCCATTGATATAACTGCCGAGGATCTGGAAGATGCAGCCATGCTGCATATCAGTATAGTATTGTATTAGCTTGTTAAGATATCGAGAGGAAGTTTTCAGTCAGGACCTGTCTCAATTAAAAATAGGAACAGGGCCTCAATTAGTGACAAGGAAGGTGTTAAAAGGGAGATTGGCAGATCCTTTTGAGGATATTTTAAACCGTGAAACTGTTTTCGAAAATGATATAGGTAAGAATGAAATTGTTTTTGATAATTTGGAAAAGAAGGAAAGATTTATTTTGGAAGAAGACTTACAGACAGGGTTAAAAAAATAACGATGCCCAAGTACAGATAGTGTGGTAATTAGTTTGTGAAATATGGTGACTGCGAAGATTGGGATAAATTATTAAAGATTTTGAATATACCTTTTGAAAAAGGAGAGGTATATAGTGATTTTAGGAAAACTTTGATTACAATTCTCTATAAGAAAGGTGATACGAGGAAGTATAGTCATTATAGGGGTATTATCTTGTAGGAAGGAAATTACTATGCATGAAGATGCTTATGACTCTAAGATATGCTGTATTGGTTTTACGGAGGGGATGTGTCACTAGAAACGTTTGAATTATAACATCCCTTTGGCCCTTAGTTGTATAGATTATGAAAAGGTGTTTTTTTACAGCCGATATACGAGCTTTAGTGAAGTTCCTATGCTTGCATGGTATATCAGACTATCACATTAAAGTGAATAGTGCTATGTATGAGAACAATGTTGCTGTAGTTAAGGTAGGAAGTGAAGTTAGCTGGTTTGGCGTTGAGTCAGGACTTGCGAAGGGTTGTGTCCTATCCCCGTTTATGTGCATTATTTGCATTGAATTTGTCCTAAAGAGCAGGGCATAGACACTGGAAGAGTATGGAATTAAATGGGGAAATGAAACTCTCCTAGACTTAGAATATGCAGATGATATGTGTGGTTGAGGTAAAAACCTTTGATAATTGAATGAATTTTGAAGGTTTTGATAGTTCAGGGTGCAAAAGTAGATTTAAAAATAATGTTAAGAAGACAATTCACGTAAACTAGGAATAAATGAAGGCGAAGAATCTCTGTTACGAGTACAATGCTTTTGGTACAATGTGACGAGGAAATCAAAGAAGATAGTAGCTTAACATATCTGGATAGTATTGTTAGAACCGATTGTGGATTCATCGAAGATGTAAAAAGTAGAATAGCCAAAATTCAGGGTGATTTTTCGCAGTAGAAAAAAGTTTGAAAAAAAGGAAGATAAGCCTGCGAAGCAAGAGTAGAATATTGGAAGCTACGGTAATAACAGTTGTTGAATGTGGTTCTGAAACCTAAGCGCTTCGGAACCCAAAAGAAGCTTTGTTAAATGTTCTCTAGAGGAATCTTCAATGATTAGTGTTTAGTTCAAACAACGAACTTTTTGACAAACATGGTTTTGTTCCCCTTTTTGGGGTATAATGAGATAAATGTTGATATTAGATAACTGGGATTTACGGATGAAGTATGGCAGATTGCCGAAAATAGTTCTTTATGGCCAAACATCTGGGGCCAAATGGTAAAAAGGTTGTCCCACAATGGAGTGGGAAGAAATAGTGTTGAATTGTTATTAGCAGTAAGCCACACAAGTCTATTCTATGCAGGGTTGCCACCACAACCGGAAAAAAATCTCCAGCATTTCACCAAAAAAATTACCAATATTTTACCAAAAATTGCCAAGCAAATTAGTTGTCATTAATCATAGGTAATAGACCATTAAGACGCATCGGGCACCTTGAGGCAAGTCACTATGTTTTTCAAAGGCCTTCAACCGCTTCAATGAGAAAGATAATATATTCCGAATTTTACTGGAAAAACCGGATTTCAGCCAAGAACAGAAATTTTGATTTGAAATTCTTTTCTGGACATAAAAAGAACCTTTTTTCAATTATTTACTTACTACTTACTATGTTTTTTCACTTTATTCACTTACTACTTTATCTTTTACTTTGTATAATCTTCTTTTCCTGGTTTTCCATTGAAATAAATCTCCTCTTCCGTCCTCAGATCGAATCTCGTTTGCTTTTGAGTGTTTTTAATCCCCGTGCCACTGCTGACATCCTTAATGGTAAGCTAGCTTTGATTAAAAAAAAAAAAGAAAAAAAAAACTCAAAAGGTGTCGATTTCTTGCATATTTACTTTTCCTCTGGAAAATTCTCTTGGGTCAAGACTAAGCTAAAATATCAGACAAACATTTGCAAATATTGTTCCCCTCATTCCTTTTGATGAGACCCCTGCTCTGGTCCTTCATCTTACTGTGCTTGGAAATATCAGAGGAAACGCTATAGCGTTGCCTATAGTAAAGGACATATGGCTTCAGTGCTTTATTATTTATTTGTTTAATTTTCCCCAGAGACAATTCATATGGAAGGGGTCGTTGCATAATTTGAAAGGGGCTCATTCGATTGGAAATCGGAAATTCTAGTGCCCTTTGTAAGAATCAAAAGTGATCGGAGGGCAACTAGCCCCCCTGACGCTTTTTTCTCGAATGTTACCGACAAAAATTTTGAGTCAGCCATTTTCTTAAAAATAGTTAAGAGATCATATAACAGAAACTCCGGTGTCGACATAACCATCCAGGGCCCGGGGCCTGGCGTTGTAAGTTTTGCCCTGTGGGTGTATATGGTTCTTGTGGAAGGGATGCTTGCATAAATTTCAGAGAGGGCTCATTTAATTAGAAATTGAAAGCTATAGTTCACTTTTTAAGACTCAAAAAAGGTCGGAGGGAAATTAGCCTACCCCTCCACGTACTTGTTTCCTCAAATCCATCCGAAAAGAACTTTGAGATAGTCATTTTTATTTTAAATAATCCAAAGATCATATAACAAAAACTCCAGGGTCAAACCAACGAAACAAACGTTTTAAGTTATGCCCTGGGGGCATATATGGTTCTTATGGAAGGGATGCTCATATAAACTTCAGAAAGGGCTCATTTGATTGGAAATTGAAAGTTCTAGTTCAGCTTTTGAGAGTCAAAAGAGATTGGAGAGCAGCTAGCACCCCCACGCCCTTTTTTCTCGAAATACATCCGATAAACATTTGGAGATTTTGTTAAAAATAGTTCAAAGGTCAGATAACAAAAACTCGGGTGCTGACACAACCCCCGAGGGCCCAGATCAGTGTTATAAGTTACACACTCGGGGGCACATATTGTTCTTATGAAAGGGATGCACGTATAAACTTCCGAAAGGGCTCATTTGATTAAAAGTTCTAGTTCACATTTTAAGAGTCAAAAGGGATCCTAGAGCAACTAGCCCCCTCCCCTCTGTCTTTTTCCACAAAATCATCTGATAAGTTTTTTTTTTAGATATTCGTTTTGTTAAAAATAGTTGAAAGGCCAAATAATAAAATTGCTGGTGTTGATGCAATCCTGCTGGGCCCGGGGGTAGGCGTTCTGAGTTATTCCCTGGGGTTATACATGGTTCTTATGGAAGGGTCACTCGAGGAAATTTCATAGGGGGCTCATTTGATTGGAAATTGAAAGTTGTAATCCACTTTTTGATAGTCAAATGAGATCGGAAGGCAACTAGCCACCCCACTCACTTTTTTCACTAAATCCATCCGATACAAATTTTGAGATAGCCATTTAAAAAAAAATAATTCAAAAAATAAATAACAAAACTGTAATGTCGACACAACCCTTCGAGCCCGGGGGCAGGCGCTGTGAGTTATTTCCTGGGGGCTTATATGGTTCTTATGAAAGAGATACTCGTATAAACTTCACAGAGGGCTCATTTGATTGAAAATTGAAAGTTCTTGTTTACTTTTTAAGAGTCAAAAGAGATCCAAGGGCAACTATACCCCTCCCCACAGCCTTTTTCCCGAAACCAATCCGACAAAAATTTAGAGATAGACATTTTGTTTAGAATAGTCCAAAAGTAAGATAAGAAAAAATCCTATGTCTTTGCAATCCCCAGGACCTGGGGGCAGGCGTTGTAAGTTATGCTCTGGGGCATATATGGTTCTTATAGAAGGGCTGATCGTATAAACTTGGGAGAGGGATTGGATTGGAATCATTTGATTGGAAACTGAAAGTTCTAGTTCACTTTTTAAGAGTCAAAGGAGATTGGAAGTCAACTAGCTCCTCTCCCTCCAATTCCTATTTTCCTCAAACACATCCGATAAGAACTTTAGTAGCCATTTATTTAAAAATAGTTCAAAGATCATATAACGAAAATTCTGGGGTCCACACAATCCCTGAGGGCCTGGGGGCAGGCGTTGTAAGTTTTGCTTGGGGGTATATATGGTTGATATGGATGGGATGCTCGTATAAACTTCAGAGAGGGCTCATTTGATTGGAAGTTGCAATTTATAGTTCTGTTTTTGACGGTAAAAGTGTAAGACCTACTGCGTATTTACTAAAATGAATTATATTACAAACATTTTCTTCTGTTTTTATACACAACGTTGAAAATAAAACTGAAAATTGGAGTGAAACCAAACCAGGATTTACCAATAGGCACACTAGGCCTTGCGGCTTTCACTATTCCCGAAGTTTTGGGTATTTCCCCGAAAATGTTGCTAAAATGGAGCAGGCAAAACGCTTGAGCCTAGAGGCGTCAAAGATTTAAATCCAGCTTGGGTGAAACAAATCTCAAGCTGGCGAGGTTTCAGCAATTAATATCATTATATATCTAATATTCAGTATTTTATTCGTTCTTACCAAAACTGTTAATTTTTTTGGAACGAAAAATATTTTGAAATAGGGAATTTTGAAAAACTTGAAACTTTGACAATAAAAAACGAACAGAAATTAATTTACAAAAAGTTTTCCAAAAAAGAGGTTTTTTAAAGAAAAGTAAAGGCCATATGGAACTTAAGATCAGAATAAATAGAAGCCTACTTTAACTCGAACTGAAAACAACCAGAAATTACTATTAAAGAATGAATGAAACCCAAAACGAACAGAAATTAAATAAACAATCATAGAAAAAAACATACAACAGGTTCTAATATAATGAATATGTAAAGCTTAAGCTGAATATGCAAATCAAGCTTAAAACGAACGAAAAAAATTGCTATTGAGGCATAAATGACACCCAAAACGGACAGAAATTAAATAAACGATTATAGCACACAAACAAACAATAATAAATACAATAAATAAGTAAATAAATCTTAAAACGAGCGAAACCCTGAGTCTGTCCTATTGTAATACTACTACTATTACTACTAATAACAACTCACCTCAGCACCAAGCCGCCTGAGGCCAACTTAGCTACATACGCTTCTATTACATCCTAATCTATTCAAAGCTTCCCTCTTTACATCCTCCCAGGAAGTTCCCATTCCCTTAAATCTTTCTTTATGAGATCCCCCCCACCCCAACTGTGGGCAACCTGCTTTCTGTTTAGCCCTTGACGGTTGGCCAAAAAGGACAACCTTCAGCAGTCTGTCATCTTTCATCTGCTGAACGTGCCCAAGCCATCTCAACCTTTCTCTCATTTTATCCCTAGAAAGCGGCACAGAACCGCATTTTTGTAGATTTATTTTCCTATTCTTCCAAACTTTTTTCAACTGTGAAAGAAAACTCAGAGCCTTGGCTATTCTAAGTTTAACATCTTCACTACTCCCACCATCTTTGCTAATAATACTACCAAAATAAGTGAAGCTTTCCACTTGAACAAAATTTTAGTTACCCAAATGTTACCTTTTCACTTATTCCTAGCCCTAGCGACTTAGTCATCTTAATATTATTTTTCAAACCTATCACAGCACATCGCTCATACTTACATCTAGGATGCTTAAATCATAATGTTTAGTTTAATTGTGCCTAATGAATGCATCGAAATTTGGTCGTTCATTTGACCTTATAGTCGGTTTGATTATAAACTGGTTTGTCTAGGGTGGAGTAGGCATTTAAAAGGATAGAAAATTTCCCTCTCAGAAGACCCACTCTTCAGAAAAATAAATACAATCGAGATGATGATATTGGGGCACGTTGGCCCAATTCTTTTCAGTATTATGGCTTTCTCAGTTGAAGAGGCAAGTACTCCCAGTATGTTTTGAAAAGACTTTACTGTGTATGTATGATAAGGGGTGTGGCCAGGCAGAAAGAGGGAAGGGGTGTGAAGGTCTCCATAGTTCCCTCCTTTTAAAGTACAAAAAGTGTTCTGAATACTCGGAACAACATTTTATGTTCAGCATTTCCAAACTTGTTTCTATAAAATTCGGGTTTTTACAGTTATGGAGCACTATACATGGCACTTTTTACCCTGAAAATGTCTAGAAAATTAAATGGTGGCTACTCATAATCAAGTGAAAGTTTTTGAAGTTCGGAATCCCAGTAGCCTCGTACCAGACTGAACTTTTGGATACACTCAGGCCTGGATTAACCAATAGGCCCACTTGGCCTGGGTCTAGAAGCGCGCAATACCATAGGATGCAATAAATTTGCAATAAATAGGTGCAGCGCTGGCTATTCACATAAAAAGCTATTTTGACACAACACATGAATTCCGTGGCCACTTATAAACTGTCAGGTGTGTCCCAAGAATGGCAGTTGATAGTTTTCTTTCATTCGTCTTTCATTACTTTTGGCTCATCAGTGACGCTCTTTTCAGGGCTTCCAGTCTCCCCGAATTTTCGGGGATTTCTCCGAAAATCTTGTAAAAACGGATCGGCAACAACGTTCAGGCCTAGAAGCGTCAAAGCTTTAAATCCGGCCCTGGATACATTCCATCCTATGTTCTACAATTTTGAACTTAGTTCCCATGCCTCACGAACTTTGAATTGAAGAAAATAAACTTTGCGTCTGTGAACTGACGTTTCGTATGTGTCATATAAAAAAGCGGAAATCCACCTTTAGCTACGTACAGGGTAAACGGGAGTCCTTGGTGTCTCAACGAAATTTTAAGATCTTGCATATAATTTTCATGTAATTGCACGTTTTTCCTAGTTTAATGAATTAGCCCTCCCATCGTTAGGAATTTATATATTCACGTCTATTCATTTTGGCTACTTTTATCATTCTATTTCTCTAATGAGATCTTCGTGACGCTGTAGTCTTTTCCCTTTAAGTAGAATTTTTGTGTCTCTTGAAAGCTCCTCCCGTTTTAACTTGAGGTTGAATACAACTATTCTTTATATAGCTTTCTCTTCTGAGCCTACTTGAGGGTCCTTCTTAGAGGAGGAAATCTGGAAATTTTGCCATTTTCATCTTCAACTAGTGTAAATGTATCTCATTAATATATGCTGATGGGGGATTTTGCGGGAGGAGGAACACTCGCTTTAGTTCTTATATGATTTTATCTCTTTATGTTATTCTAAAAAAATGCTTTAAGACTTAAGTAGGTAACATTAAGGATAGTGAATATCCCTGTTTAATATGTCCCTTTGGTATCTTTCGTAAAAAATTATAACAGTAGAAATAATACACACATACCAGTAGACTATGCATACCAGATTATGTATGGTTAAAACGGGTTTTGCTGGTATTTCTTGATTAATTTTCTTATATCATTTTTGAAAATACAAGGGAACATTTTTTTTTGTGTTATAGGAGCGAAATCTGTTACTAATCGAGCCTTGTTGGCGGATTTTGAAAAATGTAGTCAGAATTTTTCCACGGTTTTATACAATATCTTTTGTGAAGTTTGGGTGTATTGGCTAATTTTAGCTTTATTGAAGCTTTATAATCTTCAGCAAAACATTATAAAAAAAAAAAAAATCAAAACAAAATACTAACTAGTAATAATGGATAAAGAAACCCCCTGAAACAACATAAATTAAAATTAAAGATCAGTTTATAATAGCCAAACATAAAGATACCAGATACTGCTATGGATGAATAAATGAATCTTAAAACGAACAGAAATAAAAATAAGTAATGAAGTTAAACTCAAAACCAACAAAAACTACTAAAAGTAACAATTAGGGCTACCCCCCTCTTTAAACCTTCAAAAGGCCATGGCGCTATTTTTCCTTGCTGAAAACAAAATGTATTTTAAATAGTTCATGTTTTATCGTTATGACGTTGAAAAATAAAGAATAAAATTCTGAGATTTCCAGGAATTAAAACTATTATATCTTAAGCTATTCAGTCTATTGCCAATGGTTCTTTTCTCAGATTTTGATTAATTATAGTCGTTTCGGTTAATTTTGTTGTTGTCATGTTTTGGCAAATAAAACTACGCTGTTCAGTATGCATATTGTTTTCACGAGTACCACATCATCCCGGTGGGGAAATACCTTTAACACCCAAATGAAGGTCATTAATGAGAATAAAATTGAAAGAGGCACCAAGGATCGATCCTTGAGGCAAATCAAAGTCAGTTCATTGTTGCTCCGTTGTAAAAATCCGTAGATTTGCAAGTATTTTACTTTTTTGTGCTGTCATACATCGCACATCTTTTTTCAAAAGAGTAACAAAGGAAGGAAGAACTTTTCTGTCGAGTTCTTGTCTGCTGTAAGTTAGGGGACACTAGCCATGATTGATTGAAACCCCTCTGTGTAAAAGACAACCAAACGTAATTTTGTTAACTATATAGCAAACAATAGTTTTTCTTCTTCTTATTTTATTCATTAAAATTTTTATCCTAAAGGGGTTCCTGTATAAAAGTTAAACTACTGTATAAAACCCCTTACTCATTGAAATGTTATACTGGTAAAACCTCGGTATAATTTTAATTTTTTTGTTTCGCTTTTTGGACAACAAGCTGTTGAAATCCCATCATCATCAAGAAAAAAAAAACTTCAATTAGGTAACATTCTAGACTAAACGAGTTCTCTAAAACCACTCCAACCCTCTGTAATATAGATTGGAGAAAAAAAACAACATTTCTTATTATTACATATATCTTCTTTAGGCATCTCTCATATGTTACTTCAATAGTAAGCTCTTCGTAGCCGTTCCAGCGAGCAGGACGGGATAAAGGGTGATTGGGATCAGTCAGGCCCCATGTTACTGTCAAAATGAACAAATAATTTTTTTTGAAATTTAAAGCAATTTGTTTTTGACCATAAAGGATAGTTCTTGTGGTTCGTGCCAATGTTATCCTGCAGTACCTGAATACATTTACTTTTCTTAGTTGTTTAGTGTTAATGTTAGTAAAACTAATTTTATTATTTATGGCCGTACTGGTGCTGTGATAAATTCTTTGAATAATTTTTGCTTTGGTGGTACTATTATTAATCAGGTTTTTGAAACGAGGTATTTTTTTTTTTTAATTGTAATTTGAATTGGAAGAAACACAGTTAGTATTATCTCGTCCAAGCCTAAGTTTACTTCGTCTTTTTCGCAATCTTTTTCCGGTTTCTGCTGTAAAGATTATTTAAGGTACGATTATCCAACATTATATTGTATATGGGTTTACCCATTGGGCAAGCAACTTGTATGCTAATTATAGAAGAATCCGAACAATTCAGAATAAATCAGTTCATCTTTTGGGGTGCTAATTTTTCGTCTTTTTGGTGCCCTTTTTGGGTGCTCTTTTGTGCTAATTTTAGTGATACACTTGTTTGTTATTCCCATTTAAAAATTTTGAATTTTGGTCAGTTACGTGATTATCAGTTATTAATACTGGCAATGTTTAAATGAGGTTTCGCCATTTTGTTTTGTGGATATATTTTCTGCTCGCATGTTTCGTCAGCTCACATGTTTCGTCACGTAAGTGTAACCCTCTGGAATAGCCTCCCGGACAGCATCATTTAATCACATCAGTTTCTCATCATTTAATCACATCAGTTCCTCATCATTTAATCACATTACTTTCATTAATCAGTTTCATCATTTTAATCACAGGTAAAAACGTTCCTACTTGGTCGAGATACAGTGTGAGAGCGGGTCCCTTGTTAGACTTAAGTTTATTTTTTCTTCTTCTTTTTAGTATACTTGTTTACATTAATTAATTGTGCCACTGTGCACAGGTTATTTGACCTTTCAGCAGCTACTATGTTTGTTTAATTTGAATTGTTGTTTTGAGAAATGATTAATAATAAATGAATCATTCATTTAACTATGGGTTATTTAACCGACTATAAAGATATTTATTTTAAGTTTGCATTGCTGGGTTAGATTTATTAATGCGTTTATTATTATATCATGTATACTTTATAATCTAGAAAATTAATACCTTATAAGTTCATGTCAAATTTATTGATTTAGTCGGGATAATTCTATATTAAACAGATTTTGCGCTACATACGTGAACTACTTTACGTACTTAAACTACTGTGCAGGCATATTTTATTTAAATATTTAATATATAGAGATGACCCCGCAAAAATGCAATCGGGCCCTGCCTCTATATAATCCACGCCTGCCAGCCAGCTTAATATTCCCAACAATTTGTATTTTTATCTTTAAGATCGATTCTTATCCACGGAAGATCCCGTTTGTTTTACAAAGAGCTTCAAAACAATTTGCGGAACCGTACATAGACCTGGCCATGGCATTCTACTCTTTTGAGACGAGCAAATTCAAGCAGCTTATGGACAACCACAGGGATCTTTTCTCAAGGTTTTTTCTCTCTTTCATTTTTTTTTTCTTTGACGTATACCTGCCGCAGGTATTTTTTATTCCTCTGTTCATTCCGTCTAGGAAAGGATTTTCCCCTTTTTTGCTGAGATGCTAGACGGAAATGACCTGTCTAATATTTTGTTTCCGAAGTTATTTATCTTTACAGGGGACGAGAAAGAGTAGTTATATTTACAGTTTGCTGAATAACGAAAAGAAGGTATATGTCTATCTAAATCCAAATCTATTTACAAATCTTCCCGTGAAGCATGAACTAGGTTACATTAGAAAAGCTTATCTTTTTTTTGAAAATTTATCTGTTTATCTGAATCGATCCTTGGACAAAACATTTGTCCAAAATCGGAACACGTTCAGTGCAGAAAAATTAAGGTCTGAGCGATTGCTTTGCAAAAAGGGATTTTTAGCCCCCCTCCTCCTTTATATTTTCAAAAATACCTTTTGGCATTAAAAACAATTTAATTAAACAATTTAATTTAATTAAAATTAAATTAATTAACAATTTAAAATTTAATTTAATTAAACAATTTAATTTAATTAAAATTAAAAACACTATGAGTCAATGGATCGCAATTGATGCGACTAAGTCGTCTCTTGTCTGTAAGACAGGGCTCAGCACGAAAATCGAATATGTTCTTTTGTTATGAAGATGACACTAGTTGTATTTTTTCCCACTACTGAACCCTTTACAAATTTAGAACTTACTAACCAAAGTCTGATTATTGGTTTCACAATTTACCGTTGACTGTTGCAAACGATAGTTTCGCTTGCAGATTGACAAAAATCTAGTTAGAAAGGATTTATATTTAGAATTGCTGTCACACAGCCCGAGTTAGGCATACTCTATCCATATCTCCCTTATTTCAGCCCTAGGCTGGATGATCGACTGTCTATCAACAAGTGAAATGAATAATTTTTATACAATTCTGGAAAAAGTTATGTTAGCTTTGCTTTCACAAAGACTGTCTGCCTTGGCTTTACTCTAATTAGCCATGGCTCTCAAGTTTTTCATGACTTCCACCAGTGATTTTAATTCAAAATGAACTCGCACTTTAAAGCACTTTAAAAGTTATGATACATCTCTCATGTATCATTATTATTTAGTTAATTTGTCAGCATTGGTGCGGGTAATTTTTTGTCAATGTTTTTTTTTTTTTTTTCCTTGTTCACACTCCTCTTAGTGCGTCTTTGTTATGTAAAGAGAGTAACAATAAATTTATTATTATTAATATCTATAGCAGCTTCATCATAAAGAATGTAAGGTCGTATACACTTTCAGTCTTAATTAGCTAATTGCAATCAGAACAGTCTTAAGGGAAAAAAATTGCCTCCAGGGCGGAAATCAGGACAAGGAGAAGGTGCCTCAAGGCATGCAATGGCCCTTATTCAACAAAGCTTTCGCTTTATTCAACAACGCCTTATTCAACAAAGCATCATAAAATGATCGATCTTTTACATCTTATTAGGTCAGATACAAGAATTTTCATTATTAAAGGGCACAAAGTTAGGCCTTTGGGTCCCGCCATATATGTGTCCCCAGACTTTGATCTTTGTTAAAGGATTTTAATCTATATGGCTGAGGGTTTAAATAGAGGCCCCTGGGCCCATGACTTCTCTGAATACCGTTCGGACCTATTATTACCGCTCTTCTACCTAAGATTTTTTTTTATTTACCAAATAGGTGAAGATCTTAGACCTTGTTGAAACCACAGTTTTACATAGATTTTCAGTCTCTATGATGGAAGGGCATTTGTCGCCCTCTATTCCCTCCTTCCAGTTTATTTTTCCTTTTAATTTTAGAGAAAGTTTGGCATGTTAATCCTTACCAAAACAAGTGATTTCCAAAATACACCGTAAACCCTCCCTACCCCCTCCCGGAAACCCGGTAATCCCCTTAGAGACGGCCTTGCACCTCCCCAACTCAATCTTAAACACATTTTAGAAGATTGTAGAAAGGTTGACATTTTGTACCACGTTGGAATGAAGCATGGGCACTTTTTCTGTTTTTGTCTAACCGTTTTCTGTTTCTGTTTTTCAAAAAAAAAAAAAAAAAAAAAAAAAAAAAAAAAAAAAAAAAAAAAAAAAAAAAAAAAAAAACAGATCAGAAAGAAGAAACAGGCTACTTGTTTTTGACGAACCTGCATCTCTTTCTGTTCTTTTTTTCATCTTTTGTTCTCTGTCTCGGTTTTTCTGAATAACTGAAACCGTGCCAATGCTTAGTAGAAGTTAGAGTTAGAGAAGAATTGATAACCCGATTGAAGGGGCTAAAGAGAAGCTCTTGATCCGTTCATCTTCCAGGCCTCCCTCTCCGCAAATTGCTTTTCGAAAAAAATTGCCGGAATCGTCGGGGGCCTGTATTCCTTTGAACAACCCCTCCTGCTTGCTCCACACATTTACACGTGTGTTGACCAAATGAACATTAAAAACTATTTAAGGAATGGTCCTTAATAATTTCATGTTAATCATTAGTAATCCTTAGTTTATGTTACGAAAATCTAAAATCAGAACACAAAGTATAGATTTCAGATGTATTATTTGCACGGAACAAGAAAACGCAATACAAACGCATAAACAAAAAACGGGGTTTACAAGAATTCTGAGTTCTCTGTTTAGAGCAAGCATAATATTGCAATACAGATATTCAAATTCAATGCACGTTAATTTTGTTAAGGACATAGTTGAGGACATGTCATGTCTCTCTGAAATGAGTCGCACAAGGATTTTCAATATGCGTGATTGGAGGGCCTCATATAGTGTACTTTCTCCAACACTCCCCCTCCTAGGTTTGAACACATATGCATCTATTTCGACTAAAATACTAACCTCCTCCCAAAGCTGCATATGCAGACATTTTAGTGTGATTTTCGATGGTATAGTTTAATTTGTTGGTTTAAATATACTAAAGGGTTTAATAAAATGAAATTAAAGTTGTTTGGTGAAAGAGATTGAAAAAACCTGTGTTTTTTTTTTGCCGAGCGAAGATCGGTCTCCTGATACTAAATAATAAATAACCGGGCTAGAGCAACTAGGGAACTTTTTGAGTTATTGAACATGTTGTATATAATCTGAAATAACTTGTCACTGATTAAAATCTGACATGAAAAAAGTTTGACTCAAGAAAGAAAAATTGCTAAAGGAGAAAAAAAAACTTACACAGGAGAAAACTACTTAGTCAAACCAGTTGAAAGTACCCGACATGGCAACATTGGTCTTGCCGCTCATTGGTCGACATATTGTAGCATCTTCGAATTAGCTTACGGCTGTTATTAGAAAGGTTTGTATGAATGAAAGATTTATTTAGTGACTAAACCCGTACAGAGTAATCTAATCTACAAAACATAGATTATATCAGAAATACAGCTAAAAAATACAATCTACTAAATAGAACAAAGAGGGAAAAGGTCTGTATGAAATGAAATAAAAAAACTAGTTTTTTTTTAGCTGAAAGTAAGGAGCGACGTTTAAACTGAAAACGAACAGAAATTATTCCGTGTATGAAAGGGGCTGTTCCCTTCTCAACGCCCCGCTATTTACGCTAAAGTTTGACTCTTTCTCTAAATTCTACTCAATTAAACAGTGAATAACATTAGTAAAAAAAAAAAAAAAAAAAAAAAAAAAAAAAAAAAAAAAAAAAAAAAAAAAAAAAAAAAAAGCACGCACCCGTGATCTGTCTTCTGGCATAGATAGGAGCTTGAAATTTTTGCTATAGGGTTCTCTGATACGCTGAATGCGATGGTGTGATTTAAGATTCTATGAATAAGATAAGATTCGTTAAGATTCTATGACTTTTAGGGGGTGTTTCCCCCTATTTTCCAAAATAAGGCAAATTTTCTCAGGCTCGCAACTTTTGATGACAAAGACTAAATTTGATGAAACTTATATATTTAAAATCAGCATGAAAATCCAATTCTTTTGATGTATCTTTTAGCATCAAAATTCCATTTTTTAGAGTTTCGTTTACTATTGAGCCGGGTCGCTCCTTACTACAGTTCGTTACCACGAACTGTTTGAAAGGTTGAGTATAAAAAGGTAAAGTACAACTTATTAAGTATATAAAGTTATTATTAAGTTATCTTTCTATATAAAAATATGTTTGTTTGTTTGTGTGTTTGTCTGTCTGTCCGCATATGACGTCTGAATTATTTCATCATATACCAATTCAAAAACGAATGTATTCAAGCCGAAGTAGCTGAGTTGGTAAAGCGTTATGTTCCAGGTTCTAGGTCCAAGAGGTTCCAGGTTTGAACCTTGGCTTTAGCATTAATACAAAAGAAGAAAAAAACTAAAAAAAGGTAAAAACCACAAAAAAAAACTAAAAAGAAAATACTAAAAAAACTAAAAAAAGGTAAAAACTAAAAACTAAAAAAGAAAAAGAACTAAAAAAAGGTAAAAACTACAAAAAAAATAAAAGCTAATAAAAAAACAAAAAAAAAACAAAAACCTAAAAATCAAAAAAAAAAACTAAAAAGGAAAAGGAAAAAAAACAAAAAAATTATTTCATCATATACCAATTCAAAAACGAATATATATACAGACCGGGACATAGGGAATATAAACGACGACCGGGACACTCAAAGAGAAATTACAGACTGGGACACCGGGACACAAATGACGACTGGGACGTGTGTGTCGACTAACGTCATGTTTGTGTGTCGACTGACGTAATTTTTGTCGACTATAAATGACGACTAGGACACAGGGACACAACTACAACGGGACGCCGGTGGGCACAGGGGGTATATATAAATGACGATGGGGAGACAGGGAATGTTCGATTAGCAATCACCATCAACAAAGCTCAAGGGCAATCATTAGAATAATGAGGTATAGATCTGAATACGGATTGTTTTTCCCATGGACAATTATATGCTGCATGTTCAAGAGTCGGTAAACCTGACAATCTATTTATATGTACAGACAATGGGAAAGCGAAGAATATTGTACATTCGCAAGTTTTACGTAGTTAAAAACATATATATATATATATTTATATATAATATATATATGTATATATATATATATATATATATATATATATATATACATATATATATATATATATATATATATATATAACTAGCTAGTTAAGTATATAAGCTAGTTATATATATATATTAACAGCTATTTAACTATATAATACTATATTATACTAGTATTATACAATTATAATATATACAATACACTATGTATAATAGTAGATGTATGAAAAAAGGGGGAAAAGGTTAGAAAGGTTTGAATGAATTATTTTATTTAGTGACTAAACCCGCACAGAGTATTTCACTATCTGATCAACAGAATACAACACATTGATTATATCACTAATCAGTTACAAAATACAATCTACTAAATTGCAAAAAGGGGGAAAAATTACACAATATACAGTCTCTTTGTTTGATTCAAGCATGCTAGAACGGCATATCGAGCCTCTTTAATAGACCAAATAACATTAATATTAAAATTATCAGATTATGAAACCTCTTGTAATCTAAATTTCATTTCGGCTCTTTCATTTTCAAAAAGTTTACACTTAAAAAGATCATGATATAAAGACTCTTCATCACCACAATCACAAGTGGAACAATTACTTTTTTTAGTTCTACATAAAAATGAATTTAATTTACAGTGACCAGTAACAAATTATGTCAGTTTATAAATAGAAGTTTTTGCAACTTGAAGAAAGTTATTATGATCAGTAAAAAATCCCTAAGGTTTTATTTATTTTATTTATTTATATTTTTTTACTTATATATAATGTTTATTCATTTGTTTCCTTTTGCTTCTGAGTCACATTCTGAATCATGATTATTCACGGGTTATATAGGCTATGGTTCTTAATGATTAAATTATAATAATTACAATCATTAGAAACACAGGATCGAAGTTCAGCAATGTCCAGGATCGTTAGTTTGAACACTTCTATTTCGATTATTCTCACTAAAACTGCCTCTGAGAAGGTACACTGTACATTTGGGTTGGGACCTAGAGATCTTCGTTCTTCCCCCTGCTTGTTTGCTGGTCTTTTTTCAAATCATTTTTTCCGAAGCATTAACTATGAGATTGAAATCCTCTATTAGCTCGGATCGCTCTAATTTTATGTGTACATTTAGAAGTATCAACCTTATCGAATAAATTCGATGTTTAATAGAATATATTTAATAAAGTCTAATTTAATAATATGCATAAGAATACTTAATAATGTTTTATAGGATTAATCCCTTCGTATTTGTATTAAAGTAAAAGTGTTGACTTAATTTGAAAAGTCATTTACTATTATAAGGTGAAAGTTTTCTTTTCCTGGAGGGCCTAGGGTTGGATTTGTTGGGGCCTTTTCTAACCCTATTACAGTGCACCAAAATTTAAAATGCATTGTTGATATTAAATGCTTTGATGGGGGATGTTGATGTCATCCCACAAATTTATGCATCGAAAACAAACGTTAAATGCCTGTCTGGGGTACATTTTTAAGTCTAGATTTATTCCCTAAATTTTTATTCATCTTACTCAACTACTTTCCAAGATAGCAAGAAGCCCCTCCATTTGAATTTTATAAAGATGAAGTTGATGGTTTTCTAATGATTTCTCGATGAGACAATTGCATAAAATTTTACACTGACATCATTGGAAGTAATTTATTCAAGCCCCGTTGTAGTGTACTAAAATCGAATATACATAAATGCTGTAAATTGCTTTGAGAGGGACGGGCTAGGGCCTTCTTCAGTGAGTGATTTTGGGTGGACTCGGCACCCACGGATTTTATGCCTGTGTTTGAATTGTTCAAGTAGCTCAACTTCATGGTGACGCCATTTGCATCACCATAAAGTTGGTGACGCCATTTTGCGTCACCATAAAGCTGTTGACGCCATTTTGCGCTACCATAAAGTTGGTTACACCATTTTGCGTCACTAACTTTTAGTGCGGTACTTTGCCTCTTCATCCCGACATGACAAGAACGACAAGTACTTTCTGCTTAGAGAATCGTATTGAATAAAAGAATCTCGAGATAATGGGTGATTTTTATGTTTTTCAACTGTAAATGCTATCGTTTCTTAATATTCTGAATCTCTGACAATCTAAATGTGGCAGAATCGGCATCATCTGCCTGAAAGTTAGAAAGTAGCTGCACACATCATCAGCCATCAGATGCCTTCCGTGACTGGTTGGCTATGATTTTCAGAGTGATATCAAATGCCTAAAGAGTCTCTCGTTGCCGTACTGGATTAAGCTGGCTATTGGTCGAAGTAAACCTGGTTATGCATCATCAATTCTGACTTGGAGCCGCTTCACGGGCTAAGGAAATATGGTAGATTGATGGTAATTGTCGGTCGTTGAGCCATTAGCTTGCGGACGAAACCTCCTAGAGCTAAATTTATTGCCGGGTCCTGAACGCCATAAAGAACCAAGGGGTTTAATCGAATACAAGCACCCTTCTTAGCTTGAATGGTGTTAGTTAATTTTTCTTCGAGATATCGGTTAGACACTGCCAGGTGTTTTGTCTCCAGAATATTTCGTTTCTAGAAAGTAATTCACCGGAAAAGCTGTAATTTTCTCTGCTCTTTTAATAAAGTATAGATGGCTCATGTCTTTCTAAATCTCTATCCAGTACCAAATCTTCCTCTGAACCGGGAATTAGTTTGTCTTAGAAAAGCTTTATTATTGTCTTTTCTAATAGTACTAATTTATTAGTACTATTAATTAATTTATTAATTATTAATTTAATTAATTTAATAATTTAATTAATTAATTAATTAATTTAATTTATTAGTACTATTAATTAATTTATTAATAATTAATTTATTAATTATTAATAAATTAATAATTAATTTATTAATTTATCTAATAGTACTAATTTATTTACAAAAAGAATCGGTAGCACATCAAAAACGTTGCTTATGAGGGTGTTCTACTAACAATAAAACAACAACAAGAACAACAATTATGAGGTATAAGGAGCTGGGGGCTGAAACCAAGTACCGGGAAATAAAAAACACGATTAAAGCACACTTAATAAAACTGCATAATGTCGTGATCAAGTTTAAGAATACAATTTCATGATGTCTAGACATCAATATCCCTGCTAATCACGTGCATACTATGGTGCTTGGCTGCTATAACTTACAGCAATCAATTGCTGTAAAATCTTTTAAATCCAATCAATTTGTTTTGTCCATGCCATTTTTGCTCCCATGCCAAGGCAATTGTATTGATAGATATACTTGTTTAGGCATGGAAGTGTTGCTGGACCTGCAGATGAACACTTGTTAAAGAAATGATTGTGCGCATTAAGGGTATTGTTGTTTTTCTTCGCATCTGAAAGAACTACGGCAGTTTGGCAATGTTTCGTTGTTGTTTGCAATTCATATCTTGCGTGGTCATCACCGTCATTCAAGTACGTCGATGTTTTATCCATGTAGGATTTTCGCAGCGATAAATTTGATTAGTTTCTTCAATAGTTTCATTCAAAATTTTTGTCTTATGATTCTTTGAGGACACTGGTACAAATCTAAGAAACATAGGTTGTATTTTTATTTTGATTAAATTTTTGGTGATAGAATGTTTGGGATAATAACTGATGAACTGATTAACTGATGCAACTACAAACTATAGTTGGGACCATTAATAGCTATAAAATATATTCAGGGATATTTTTCCAAGGGACTGGGGTTGTTAGGAATATAGTTTGGATGTGTTTTGACTGACACTCAAGCATTTCTCAAGGCTCTTTGGTATATTAAGAGCAGGCAAGAAATTGAGTTGGAATGATCTGGCGCATTAAACAGACTAGCCTTATCTTATACCTTTTGTCCTCATGTGCCGCCAGAGGCACCAAGGGCATCCACGAAGAGCCGCCAGTAGTCTCACATGTGCGCCGCCGACAAAACATCTTCCCATTGGAGTTGTATCGTCTTGTGGTTGTTAAACGAGGACAGGTACCGTTAATAGCTGTGACACAAGGCGTTTTGTGGTCGACCTCTCCTGCGGTTTCCTTAAGGTTTCCATTCCAAGATCTGTCTGATGTCCCCTATCGTCTAAAACAGGGGACATATCTCTTCATATATTTCGTTCCTATACAGGTAAGCATAAGAATGTAATCCCTTTTTCCGACACTGGAAACTTTTTCCTAGTAAGAGGGACATTTACGTTGCATGTTTTCTCCAAAAACATTTTTTCTAATGAATATCCGAATCGGGTTGCTTAATATCTGCAGCACAGCTTGATGTGGGTCACCCGCAATCAAGTAAATGGGCTGCGGCTTGTCACCGCTTCCTGGATGCTCCAGAAACTAAACAAAACTGTAACCTCTAACTAGGGCACGTCAATGTATTGTCTTTGTTGAATAATCTCATTGTTGTCTTTCTTTTTACATTGAACTTTCTTACTGAAAGAGTAGAAAGCTATCGTCTGTTTCTGTGGTTTCATATAAAGGAACTAATATCCTTCTAATTTTTAAAACATCAAGGAATATTTTTCTCCCTGTCTTTGAGAAAAGCCACAAGTTGTATCATATAAGGGCTACAGAGAGAAAGTGCTCAAATAGCCCATTGCTCTGTAGCCCATGTATCATGGGCTACAGAGAGAAAGTGCTTATAGGATTTTTACACAAAAACTGGTTAGCATTTGAGGCAACTTTTACTGCGTAGATTGTTGACTGCAAGCACACATTATCATGCTTGGTACAATCTCAAGTAAAGAAAACTTTCAAATATAAGGTGAATTTTATGGAAAATAACGAAAAATTATCAACCAAGGGAGGGAAATTATGGAAAATTGCGGTTATTTAGTAGTTTCGGATTTACTACAGAATTGTATTAAGGAGTGACCCGGCTCAAAAGTAACCGAATCTCTAAAAGATGGAATTCCGGTACCAATATATTAATCGAAAGAATTGCATTTTTATGCTGGTTTCAAATATATAAGTTTCATCAAGTTTAGTCTTACCCATTATAAGTTACGAGCCAGTGAAAATAGGCCTTATTTTCGAAAAAAAGGGGAAATAACCCCTAAAGTCATAAAATTTTAATGAAAATCACAACATCAGATTCAGAGTATCAAAAAACCCTACTGTAGAAGTTTCAGGCTCCTATATAATAAAAAATGTGGAATTTGTATTTTTCACAAGAAGAAAGATCACGGATGCGTGTCTATTTGTTTTTTATGGCACCATGTTAATACTAAGTGCCGTATAGCGATCGCAAATTCTGTCGGTCTGTCCGTCTGTCGGTCCCGGTTCTGCTAGTTTAGGCACTTCCAGATAAGCTGCGACGATGGAATTCGGCAGGCGTATCAGGGACCAGACCAGATTAGATTAGAAATAGTTGTTTCCCCGATTCGACCATCTGGGGAGGAGTGGAGGGCCGGTTAATTCGGAAATATTAAAAAAATGGGGTATTTTTAACTTACGAACGGGTGATTGGATCTTAATGAAATTTGGTATTTATAAGGATATCGTGTCCCAGAACTCTTATTTTAAAACCTGACCGATCAGGTGGTACTGGGGGGAGTTGGAGGGGGGAATCCTAAAAGCTTGGAAAACGCTTAGAGTGGAGGGATCGGATGAAACTTGGTGGGAAAAACAAGCACAAGCCCTAGATACGTAATTGACATAACTGGAACGGATTCGCTCTCTTTGGAGGAGTTAGGGGGAAGGTTAATTCTGAAAAATTAGAGAAAATGAGGTGTTTTTAACTTTCGAAAGAGTGATTGGATCTTGCTGAAATATCATATTTAGAAGGATCTCGTAACTAAGATCTCTTTTTTAAATCCCGACAGCATCCAGTGTCATCGGGGGGAGTTTGGGGGGGGGAAATCTTGGAAAACGTTTAGAGTGGAGAGATCAGGATGAAACTTGGTGGAAAGAATAAGCAGAAGTCCTAGATACGTGATTGACATAACCGGACTGAATCTGCTCTCTTTGGAGGAGTTGGAGGTGGTGTTAATTCGAAAAAACTTGAGGTATTTTTAACTTACGAACGGGTAATCGGATCTTAATGATATTTGAGAAGGATATCATGTCCTAGAGCTCTTACTTTAAATCCCGACCGGATCTTATGGCATTGGGGGAGTTGGAGGGGGGAACCTAAAATCTTGGAAAACGCTTAGAGTGGAGGGATCGGGATGAAACTTGGCGGGAAAAATAAGCACAAGTCATAGATACGTGATTGACATAACCGGAACGGATTCGCTCTCTTTGGGGGAGTGAGGGGGAGGGTTAATTCTGAAAAATTAGAAAAAATGAGGTATTTTTAAGTTACGAAGGAGTGATAGGATTTGGAAAGAATATGCACAAGTCTTAGATACGTGATTGACATAACAGGACTGAATCTGATCTCTTTGGGGGAGTTGGAGGGGGTGTTAATTCGGAAAATAGAAAAATTGAGGTATTTTTAACTAAAGAACGGATGACCCCGTTCGTGAGGGATGTTAAGTTTGATATTTAGAAGGAACTCATGTCTCATAGCTCTTATTTTAGATCACGATCAGATCTGGTGACATTGGGGGAGTTGGAGGGGGAAACCGGAAATCTTGGAGAACGCTTAGAGTGGAGAAATCGGAATGGAACTTGGTGAGTAGAATAAGCAAATATCGTAGATTTGTGATTGACGTGATCGGACTGGATCCACTCTCTCGGGGGGAGTTAGGGGAGGAGGGGGGTCAGTGCTTTGGCGAGTTCGGTGCTTCTGGACATGCTAGGACGATGAACAAATACAACGTAGAAACAATAGGGAAAGTTTTTTTAAGACAATGGAAATTATTTATGTAGATATTTCGGCCCTATGTCCAAGGGCCGTCTTCAGCACAATACAATACTAAATATATATATAAAAGAACTTACATCAAATTGTGAGAATTAAAACTGAATATAAAAACACTTATTAAAACATTTTTTTTTAAATATAGCCCTAGCATCCTTACTTCAGCGAAGTTCAATTCTTTTTCGCCAGTCTTGGTTCTTATTCATGTACGTTGAGCCAAAATCAAACCGTTGATATAGTACGTTGAAATAATTATTTATTTCAATTAATTAATTTCAATTATTAATTTTAATTATTCATGTACGTTGAACCAAAATCAAACTATGCATTAATTCAAAAGCGTTCAGAAATTAATTAAAAAAACGTTTTTTTTTTTAGCTGAAAGTGAGGAGCGATATTAAAATTTAAAACGAACAGACATTTTTCCGCATATGAACGGGGATGTCCCCTCTTCAATGCCCTGCTCTTTACGCTAAAGTGTTTTATTTTTTAGAAAATTAGAGTTGTGGTGGGAAAGGGTCGAACTTTAACGTAAAGAGCGGGGCATTGAAGAGGGGAAAGCCCCTTTCATATGCGGAATAATCGCTCGTGTTAAGTTTTAATGTCGCTCCTTACTTTCAGTTAAAAGCTATTTTTATGGCACTTGGTATTAACCAAGTGACATACAGCGATCGCAAATTCTGTCAGTCTGTCGGTCGGTTTGTCTGTCTGACTGTCCCAGTTTTGCTAATTTAGGCACTTCCAGATAAGCTAGTTGTTTCCTCGATTCGACCATCTGGGGAGGAGTGGGGGGGACGGTTAATTCGAAAAAAATTAGAAAAAAAGAGTTATTTTTAACTTACGAACTGGTGATCGGATATTAATGAAATTTGACTTTTGGAAGGATATCGTGTTTCAGAGCTCTTATTTTAAGTCACGTCTAGATCCAGTGACATTGGGGGGGGGGGGTTGGAAGGGGGAACCTAAAATCTTGGAAAACGCTTAGAGTGGAGGGATCGGGATGAAACTTGGTGAAAAAACTAAGCACAAGTCCTAGATACGTGATTGACATAACCGGAATGGATCCGCTCTCTTTGGGAGAGTTAGGGGGAGTGTTAACTCTGAAAATCAGAAAAGATGAGATATTTTTAACTTACGAAGGAGTTATCGGATCTTAATGAAATTCCATATTTAGAAGAACTTCGTAACTCAGATCTCTTATTTTAAGTCCCGACCGGATCCAGTGTCATTGGGAGGAGTTGGGGGATCGAAAATCTTGGAAAAGGATTAGAGTGGAGGAATCGGGATGATACTTGGTGGGAAAAATAAGCACAAATCCTAAATACATGATTGACATAACCGGAATGGATCTGATCTCATTGGGGGAGTTGGGGGAAGGGTTCATTCAGAAAAATTAGAAAATATGAGGCACAAACTTGATATATAGAAAGATATTATGTCTCAGAATAACCATTTTCATTTCAAATCGGATTCAGGGACACAGGAGATTGGAGGGGGGAATCAGAAATCTTGGAAACCGGAATCTTGGGAAACACTTAGAGCGGAGAGATCGGGATGAAACTTGATGGGAAGAATAATCAATAGTTCTAGATGTTTGATTTATAAAATTGGAACGGATCTGCTCTCTTTGGGGGAGATGGGAGGTGTGTTAATTTGTAAAAATTGAGGTATTTTTAACTTAAGAACGGGCGCCCAGATCTTAATGAAATTCGATATTTAGAAGGAACTCATGTCTCAGAGCTCTTAATTCAAATCCCGACCAGATCTCTTACCATTGGGGGGAGTTGTAAGGGGAACCAGAAATCTTGGAAAACGCTTAGAGTGGAGAGGTTGTGATGAAACTTGGTGGGTAGAATAAGCAAACGTCGTAGACACGTGATTGACGTTACCGGACTGATACGCTTTCTTTGGGGGATTTAGGGGGGGGGGTCCAGTGCTTTGGTGAGTTTGGTGCTTTTGGATGGGCTAGGACGATAAAAATTATTAGGCTCGTTAGGGTCCTGCACAAATTGCCTTGATAAAGCTGTTTTCCCCGATTCGACCATTTGGGGGAGGGGGGTTGAAAGGAGAGGAAAAATTAGAAAAAATGAGTATTTTTAATTTACGAACAGGTAGTCGGATGTTAATGAATTTTGATATTTAGAAGGACCTTATGTCTCAGAGCTCTTATTAAAAATCCCGACTGGCATTAAGCCTCTGATTTTCCTTTTAAATCTATTCATTGATTCTTAGAATTTTGCTAGAGCTCATGCCATATGAGCTCTTGGCTCTTAGCTCTTCCGACCTCGTCACAAGTGCCGTATGAGCTCTTAGCTCTTGTTTTTATTTGATAGTATAAAAATTCCAATGGACTCTTCTTTTGATTCTATCACTTTTTTAAAATTTACCCCTTTTTATTGAATCATGCCTGTGTTTTCCATGTTAAAGCTATTGTATGTTATTTAAAGAATGTAAATTTGGATTACTGTAAATGTGGCCTGTTTTGATTTTTGCCTTTCCCTCCGTCCCAACTTACTATTACTACGGCTACTAACAACTCATTGCAGCACTAAACTGCCTGAGCTACACAGCTACACACTCTTCTTCATATAAAATCTATTAAAAACCCGCCTCTTTACACCATCCCCATCCGTTTAGGGATGAGTTGCTTTTCGTTTGGCTAATACAAAATTATAGTGTTTTAAGGGGAATACCATGTTTTGTCAGTGTTGCCACGTTAGACCTTGAAAAAAAACTTTGCCTAATTTGCCAATCCAAACAGCAAGATGTCATGTTCATGGTTCTTGATATGTTATAAGAAGGTGTAAAAAATGGTTCAACTGAAATCAAACAGTTCGTACAGTTCAAACGAACTGTAGTAAGGAGCGACCCAGCTCAATAGTAACCGAAACTCTAAAAAACGGAATTTTTATAACAATAGCTACATCAAAAGAATTTAATTTTAATGCTGATTTTAAATATATAAGTTTCATTAAATTTAGACTTACCATCAGAACTTACGAGCCTGAGACAATTTGCCTTATTTTAGAAAATAGGGGGAAACACCCCTTAAAAGTCATAGAATCTTAACGAAAATCACATCATCAGATTCAGCGTATCAGAGACTCCTACTGTAGACGTTTCAAGCTCCTATCTTCAAAAATGTGGAATTTTGCATTTTTTGCCACAAGACAGATCACGGGTGCGTGTTTATTTGTTTGTTTTTATGGCACTTGGTATTAACCAAGTGACATATAGCAATCGCCAATTCTGTCGGTCTGTCTGTCGGTCTGTCTGTCTGTCGGTCCCGGTTTTGCTACTTTAGGCACTTCCAGGTAAGCTAGGACGATGAAATTTGGCAGGCATATCAGGGACGGGACCAGCTTAAATTAGAAATAGTCGTTTTCCCAATTTGACCATCTGGGGGGGGGGGGGAGTGGGGGGCCGGTTAATTCGGAAAAAATAGAAAAAATTAAGTATTTTTAACTTATGAATGGGTGATGGGATCTTAATGAAATATGATGTTTGGAATGATATTGTGTCTCAGAGCTCTTATTTTAAATCCCGACCGGATCTGATGACATTGGGGGAGTTGGAGGGGGGAAAACCTAAAATCTTGGAAAACACTTAGAGTGGAGGGATCGGGATGAAACTTGATGGGAAAAATAAGCACAAGTCCCAGATACATGATTGACATAATTGGAACGGATCTGCTCTCTTTGGGGTAGTTGGGGGGGGGGGTAATTCTGAAAAATTAGAAAAAATGAGGTATTTTTAACTTACGAACATGTGATCGGATCTCAATGAAATTTGATATTTGAAGGATATCGTTTCTTAGAGCTCTTATTTTAAATCCCGACCGGATCTGGTGACATTGGGGGGGAGGAGTTGGGAGGGGGAAACATAAAACTTGGAAAACACTTAGAGTGGAGGGATCGGCATGAAACTTGGTAGGATAAATAAACACAAGTGCTAGATACATGATTGACATAAATGGAACGGATCCGCTCTCTTTGGGATAGTTGGGGGGGGGGGCTATTTCTGAAAAATTAGAAAAAATGAGGTATTTTTAACTTACGAACAGGTAATCGGATCTCAATGAAATTTGATATTTAGAAGGATTCGTGGCTCAGAGCTCTTATTTTAAACCCAACCAGATCTGGTGACATCGGGGGGAGGGGGGAGTTGGGAGGGGGAAACCTAAAACTTGAAAACACACTTAATGTGGAGGGATCGGGATGAAACTTGGTGGAAAAAATAATCACAAGTCCTAGATACATGATTGACATAACCGGAACGGATCCGCTCTCTTTGGGGTAGTTGGGGGAGGGGTTAATTTTGAAAAATTAGAAAAAATGAGGTATTTTTAACTTACGAACGGGTTATCGGATCTCAATGAAATTTGATATTTAGAAGGATATCGTGTCTCAAAGCTCTTATTTTAAATCCTGACTGGATCTGGTGACGTTGGGGGAAGTTTGGGGTGGGGGAACCTAAAATCATGGAAGACACTTAGATTGGAGGGATCGGGATGAAACTTGGTGAGAAAAATAAGCAGAGGTCTTACATACGTGATTTACATAATTGGAACGGATACGATATATTGGGGGGGGGGGGTTAATTCTGAAAAATAAGAAAAAATGACGTATTTTTAACTTACGAAGGAGTGATCGGATCTTCATGAAACTTCATATTTAGAAGGACCTCGTAACTCAGATCTCTTATTTTAAATCTCAACCGAATCAAGCGTAATTGGGGGGCAGTTGGGGGGGGGGAAATCTTAGAAAATACTTAAAGCGGTGAGATCAGGACGAATAAAAACCTGTCTAAGATACGTGAATGACATAACCGGACCGGATATGCTCTCTTTGGTGGAATTGGAGGGGGGGGGGTAATTTTGAAAATTGAGGTATTTGTAACTTACGAAAGGGTGACCAGATCTTAATGAAATTTGATATTTAGAAGGATCTTGTGCTTTAAAGTTCTTATTTTAAATTCCGACCAGATCCTGTGACGTTGGGGGGATTTGGAGGGGGAAACCGGAATTCTTGGAAAATTTGAAAATTGGGGTATTTTTATCTTACGAATAGATGATCGGATCTTAATGAAATTCGATTTTTAGAAAGAATTCATGTCTCAGAGCTCTTATTTCGAATCCCGACTAGATCGTTTGACATTGGGGGGAGTTGAAGTGGGAAATCTTGGAAAAACACTTGGAGTGTAGGAATTGGGATGAAGCTTGGTGGATAGAATAAACAAATGTCCTTGATACGTGATTGACAGAATCGTACTGGATTCGCTCTCTTTGGGGGAGTTGGGGGGAGGGGTTCAGTGATTTGGCGAGTTAGGTGCTTCTGGACGTGCTAGGACGATGAAAATTGATAGGCGTGTCAGGGAGCTGCACAATTTGACTTGATAAAGTCGTTTTCCCAGATTCGACCATCTGGGGGGCTAAAGGGAGAGGAAAAATTAGAAAAAATTAGGTATTTATAACTTACGAGTGGGTTATCGGATCTTAATGAATTTTGATATTTAGAAGGAAATCGTGACTCAGAGCTCTTATTTTAAATCCTGACCGGCATTAAGTCTCTTATATTCCTTTTTAAATCAATCTATTGATTCATAGAATTTTGTTAGAGCTCATACCATATGATCTCTTGGCTCTTAGCTCTTCTCGCCTCGTCACAAGTGCCATATGAGCTCTTAGCTCTTGTTTTTCCGAAATACAGAAAGTCTGAAACCTCTAACTACAACTTTATCTCCACAGCATAAGTTCAATAATGTTCCTCTTTTCAATTGACTGTTCTTTATTGAAAAACGAGAGAGCTGTCTCCTGTTTTTCTTGTATCATATAAAGGAACTAATTACACACTAATTTTTAAAACATCAAAGAGCGCTTTTCGTCTTTTAATATTCTTAACAAAAGCCACAAGTAGGACTAAAAGGGAAAGTCGGTTTAAAATGTTAAAGACTTTAAAATGCCTTACGGGGAAAGTTTTATTATTATTACTATTATTATTTATTTTTCTTATTATTATTTTATTTATTATTCTAACTCTGGAACATTATTAATAAATATTGATAATATTTATTAAATTAATGTTAATTTAATATATTATAATAATTAGTATTATTAATATATATTATTATTTTTATTTATTATTTATTTTCTTATTATATTTTACTTATTATTATTATTTATTATTTTATTTTATTATTTATTGTTATAATTATTTCATTATTTATTATTTTATTTTATTATTTATTGTTATTATTATTTCATTATTTATTATTCTTACGGGGAAAGTTCTGTCAATATTATAGACAGTATTGAGTAAAATTTCACTTTACATATGTTTTACATTACGCACGGTATATTTAAAAGTAGTCATTGAAACTCCAGTAGTCAAATACGAAGAGCAATACCTGCTTTTACTTCAGGTGAAACTGCTTTTCCAAATTTAGCATCAGTCTTTGGAGCTTGTCTATCAAATTTCCGTATGTCTGCAAGAGCATACATACCTACGAAAATCATGTAGGCTACGTGGTGCTCAAGTCGCTTAAAGTTGTAGAACTTCTAGCCGTTGTCATTGAAAAGTATTGCTTCCAAAAAATTGTTTGGATTAAAGTAATTCTACATCTCCCAACAAAAAAGGATGGACTCAGTCTCTCCATCTACTAGAAAGTCTTTCGTGCCATCTTTCCATCACAGCTGCATCCAGCTGCCATCCAACTGCAATAATCATGAGATTATAATCAGATTTTGAATCTCAATCGCCATTTTAAACTGCAATTTTTTTTAACACTTTGCTTATAGTGGCTGTGTTAACACTTGAGATATTTGATTTTAACGGTTTTGTTGATTTTTACGTTAGTCTAGCGTAAAAGTACTTGATTACGTGTGAAAGGTTTATGCTGAGAGTAACATAAACTTCTTGATATAGAAAATTATGGATATAGTTTGAGAGGTGCTTCAAGCCAAGTGGTATGAACTTTGCTTATAGACGCTCTTATGCACGCTTGCTAAGCAATCAACCTTTATTTGCTTTGAAATATTTTTATCCCTAATTGATCTCTATTACATTAAAAAAAAAACAAGTTTTTTAACTGAAAGTAAGGATTGACACTAAAACTTAAAACGAACTAAAATTACTTCGTATATGAAAGGGGCTGCTTACTCATCAACGCCCCGCTCTTTACGCTAAAGTTTGACTCTTTCTCTCAACTCTACTTTTTATAACAGTAAAAAAATTTTAGGGTAAAGAGCGGGGCGTTGATGAGGAAGCAGCCCCTTTCATATACGAAGCAATTTCTGTTCGTTTTAAATTTTAGTGTCGCTCCTTACTTTCAGTTAAAAAAAACTGTTTTTTTATTTAATGTTTGAACGTTTTTGAATCAATGCATGTTTTGATTTTGGCCCTCCGCAGATGAATAATTAAAACGAAATTTGCATATTTATTTTGTGGCTAAATGGCTTCCTCTTAGTTTTGATTGAATGATTTTGAGAAGAAAAGGTGGGGGAGGAGGCCTAGTTGCCCTCCAATTTTCGGTTACATAAAAAGGCAACTAGGACTTTTAATTTTTTACGAACGTTTTTATTAGTAAAAGATATACGTAACTTATAAATTAGCTTACGTAACGAACTTCTGTATGCTCATGTTTTTATTACGTATATGAGCGGGTTCACCCCCTCGTCAGTACCTCACTCTTTATACTAAAGCTAAAATTTTGTCCCAATTCCTTAAGAATGACCCCTGGATCATACAAGCCATAGAATAAACAGTTGAAATTACTAAAAATACTTTAGCGTAAAGAGTGAGATATTAGGAGGAGGAGAGCCCCTCATATGCGTAACAATTTCTGTTCGTTTTAAGTTTTAATGCTGCTCCTTACTTTCATTTGAAAAAAACTTTTCGTATTTATTTTTTCATTGTTTTTTTAATAATACTAGAAAATCCTGCGCTCCCTTCATGGAATTTTCTTCCCCCATGACAAATTTCTCCATGGAAAGTTCTCCCAACATATCCCCCTCTTCTTAACCCCTCCCCAACTAAAAAATCCCCCTGAAAACGTCTGTAAACTTCCCAGTAACCATTACTATATGTAAGTACTTGTCAAAGTTTGTAACTTGTAGCCCCTCCCACGGGGTCTGTGGAGGAGTAAGTCGTCCTCAAAGACATAGTTATAAGGTTTTTCTACAAGGGACTATGCTGAATAAAATGGCTATCTCAGAATTTTGATCCGGTGACTTTGGGAAAATAACTATTGTGGGAGGCGGCCTAGGTGCCCTCCAATTTTTTTGTCACTTTAAAAGGGAATTAGAACTTTCAATTTCCGTTGGAATGAGTCCTCTCGCAACATTCTAGGACCACTGGGTAGATACGATCACCCCTGAAAAAAAACAAAACAAAAACAAAACAAACAAACAAATAAACCCGCATCCGTGGTCTGTCTTCTGGCAAAAAATACAAAATTCCACATGTTTGTAGATAGGAGCTTGAAATTTCTTCAGTAGGGTTCTCTGATACGCTGAATCTAATGGTATGATTTTCGTTAAGATTCTATGACTTTTAGGGGATGTTTCCTCCTATTTTCTAAAATAAGGCAAATTTTCTCAGGCTCGTAACTTTTGATAGGTAATACTAATCTTGATGAAACTTATATTTTTAAAATCAGCATTAAAATGCAATTCTTTTGATGTAGCTATCGGTATCAAAATTGCATTTTTTAGAGTTTTGGTTATTATTGAGCCGGGTCGCTCCTTAATACAGTTCCGTACCACGAACTATTTTAAAATATTGCTGTGGATTTTCAAAACAATGAGGCAAAAGAATCGGTAGGACAACCAGCGGAGGATTAGGCGAAAATGTGTAAAACTGGCCTATAAACTGGAATAAGGGTTGTTCAGTCGAGCAAGTGCAGAATAATGCCTAGGCAATTAAATAAAAAATTAATATTTGAAATTAGGTGGAACTGTAATTATTGGATTAGCTTTAAATACTGAATTTTACGTCACAGTGTAAATATTGTTTTATTCCTGCAGGTAACGCTTCATTTCTTCGTCAATTTTCCTGAACTACATGACATTTTTTGTCTACTCTGATTGTTGCTATAACAGAGATGCAAAAAGTATTTATGACGTTTTTGAACAGCTCCTCCAAACATCTTTTTAAAACCAGTTTAAGAACTCTTATAAATATTCTTGTTTATTTTCTATGTAGATTAGAAATAATATGCTCATTCTTTCCGCTTCAATACTAAAGAAGCAGATATCTGTGGAATTTGAATATATCTATTTATATGTGTATGTATGTACTATGCATATGTTTATATGCGTATTTATCGTAATATGTATCTACTGCCCGGCTTTCTTTTTTGTCAAGCTTTCTTTATTTTGCGATCAATCTGTATAAGACAGAGCTCGCTTTAGGGGAGGGACTGAAAGGTTTCTTGCCAAGGTTGCAGAAGATTTGGGGATGCAAAACTTCAAAAAATAATCTAATGCTAATAATCATTTTCTAATTTTGAAATTTTATTAATAAATTAAAGGGCGCAGTTATTAAGCGAAAATAATCAATAAGCTATTTACTAATTAATACCATAAAATAAATTAAAAAGTGACTAAATAATAATATTTAAGATAATGAAAGTTAAATAATTAATAATGAATTAATAATTTAAATAAAAATAAATTTAATTTGTTAATACACCTAAATGAAACTTTTGTTGACATTTGGCCAAAAAATCTGTGGGAGACAGGGGGGTTAGCTAAATGAGATTTTTACCGCGGACGTAAGAGAGGCCAGAACCGCTACAGACGGAAGATGAGGTACATATCCCCATCTCTTTTGCTAGAGAAAATGACCTTGCTTACAATTTGTGTCTAATAAACTAAGATCGGCTTTGCTCAGTTTTATACCCCTTAAAGAAGCTAAAATCTGCATTTTATAAGGGCTAGTGAAAAAGTCATCAAATTGCACCCTGTCTCTCAAAAATATTAAAAGAAAATTATTTTTTAATAATTTTTAACTCATTATTTGAAATGTCTAATCATCTATTTACTATTAGTTATTTTTTATTTGTTTTTAATTCATTGATTAATTAATTATTTATTACTTATCTTCATTTATTATCTGCACCTTTTATTATATTAAATAAAAATCAAAAAATATAAAATGATTGTAACCTTTTGATTATTTGTTTGAAATTTTGTGCTCCTATAATATCTGCGCCTGGGACAAGTGCCCCCCTCTTTCTCCGGCATAAAATTGCTTCTGCAACAAAAGAAATACAGTTGCGCTCCGTGGATCCATCGTGAATCCAAAAGATCTATTTGGTCTTTAGGTACCCGAAAATTGTTATTTTTCTTTTGCTTGTTTCAAAATTATGAAAGTTTTAGGACAGTACCACGTTTCCGTGTTGCCCGGTAAATTGTCAAAATAAATAAGCCCACAATTAGTTTAACTTGCTACTACCATTAGTTCAATTACTTAACGGCCACACTTTCTTCGGTCTATTTATACCTAAAAATAACGACTTTATGAGATTTTTCTTCTGGTTGTTTGAAATTATGAAATCAGAAGGACAGTATAACATTGCTGTCGGTGTTACCACGTAGATCCTTAAACGTACTTGACAATAAATACATACTGTACAGTTTATTGTACTATTGTGCTTGAAAAAGTTTTTTTTTCCGTATTGATCCAAGCATTAACGACCTATAAGACAGCTGTTTTTTCTCTTTTTTTGCCGATTTTCGTCAACTTCTAATTTTTCAGTTTTTTTTGTAGCCACTACTACCCAGAGGTTGCTCCAAGAACCCAGTCTAGGGGAGGGGATCTCCACATTTAAACTACTTTTAAATCTCGTTATACTACATGTGAAAATTTATTATAGGCTACAGTTACCTTTTTTCACTGATCTATAGAGATAAGTGAAAACTGATCACTCATCGATCTTCACTTATCATGCGCAAATGCGTAACCAAGAACAGTTAAGTGGTTAATCGCCTCTTCTTCATAGTAGACCTGTGGTTCCCAACTGATTTTGGGCCCTGCCCCACCTAGTGATTTCTAAAGTTCTTATGCCCCCTCATGATATTTAAATTTTTTTAATCAAAAATTTACCAAAAATTAATTAAACAAAAATTAAAATGTGAAAATGTATTATACAGTTACCTTTTTTCACTTATCTATGGAGATAAGTGAAAACTGATCACTCATCGATCTTCACTTATCATGCGCAAATGCGTAACCAAGAACAGTTAAGTGTTTAATCGCCTCTTCTTCATAGTAGACCTGTGGTTCCCAACTGATTTTGGGCCCTGCCCCACCTAGTGATTTCTAAAGTTCTTATGCCCCCTCATGATATTTAAATTCTTTTAATCAAAAATTTACCAAAAATTAATTAAACAAAAATTAAAATGTGAAAATGTATTATACAGTTACCTTTTTTCACTTATCTTTGGAGATAAGTGAAAACTGATCACTCATCGATCTTCACTTATTATGTGCAAATGCGTAACTAAGAACAGTTAGGTGTTTAATCGCCTCTTCTTCATAGTAGACCTGTGGTTTCCAACTGTTTTCATCTAAAAGAAGCTTAAAATGCCATTAACTTGGTATCTTTTTTGGTCGTCAGCTAGAAATATTTTATACTACTGAAACATTTTTCTTTTTTTTTCGAAATTAAGACTCTAAACTATAGTCAGCCAAAGGGTGCACATCCTGCCCATGACCCACCAAAATATCGCCATACCCCATCGTTGGGGCCTGTGCCTCGCGGTGGGAACCACAGTTGTAGCCCATCGCTGGACAATCTTGTCTAAGTCAGTGGTATGGGTGGATTTTTTTTTCACTCGCCAGCAACATGAGGGAATCTAGTCGAGAATCAACCATAGCAGTTTGCAGTAAATCCTTAACAAACTTGAGCTTACTAAATGTGCTTTCTACAGCAGCAGTTAAACTGATGTGCCGTTAAACTCAGCTTAACCCTCAAAGGGAAGCTACACCTTTTAGGGTAGTAGGTGCCATATGTTTGTACGCTTGACCCTCAAAGGGAAGCTACACCTTTTAGGGTAGTTGGTGCCATATGTTTGTTGGCTTGACCCTCAAAGGGAAGCTACACCTTCACAGGAAAGCTATACCTTTGAGCGTAGTTGGTACCATATGTTTTTGGCTTGTTTTGAGTTGATTTTCACCCATGTTTCTTTTTTTTTAATTTGGTGCCCGCTAAAACTGTTTCAATTGAAGCGGGAGGATCCCCCCCCCCCTTAGATAACTTAAACTATTTTTTTTTGGTATTTTCATTGAAAAGCGAGTTTTTCAATTTTTCATTGAAAGGCAGCTGCAATATAATGTAATGACAAACCATAGAGGAATGAGGAATTTACATGAGTGTGAAAGCAGGAAGGAGGAAAAGTCAGCTAGACTTTGCTTCTACTTAACGAAAAAAGTGTTTTTTCCAGATCAAGCAACTGTTTAGGCCACTTCTGTTGACTGGTGATCTAAAACGTGATCTAAAACGTATTCGTATAAATTATTACCGGTACTGCAAATTTCTTTTATATCTACCTCGTTATTACCGGAATACAAAACTGGTTAAAAAGTATTGTGCGACAGATATTACTGGTGCTTTCGAAAAATTATCTGCCAATCTAGCTATTGAAGTGATTTATAGGCTAGGGTGTTTTCATCGCCTTATCCGTCTTTTTTCTGTATGTGATTAAATTTGTTTCTTGTATTACTTTTGTTGTTTTTCGTTTGTATTTTACTCCACTTAACCTCTGTTTTTGTAAAGTGGGTGATAAATAAATTATTATTATTATTTATATAGGCTGAAAGACCGTTTTAGCAATCTCTCTGAATCTATAATATAAAATCTAACAATAAAAATCTAAATAATAAAATTATTTATAGATTTTTATTATTAATAGATATTTATTAATATAGATATTTATAATTATTAATTGATATTTAATTATAGATATTATTATAGATTAAGTTTTACAAATGGATCGCCAAAATCTGTCTGCTCTTTTTCATTCAAAATTTAATTCCTAGTTTTTCAAGGTCTATGTTGTTGTGTAAGGTCCACCAATTCAAACAATCTTATTTCGTTTCCACTGTTCTTGGTACTTAAGTTGTTCTAAATTCTAAATTCAGAATTTCTTTTAGAAACTTGTATTCGGTGACTAGGATTAGAGCTGGACTTGGACTAGCATTTGAACAAATTTTGCGGTATCTGGAAATTCAGATACGATAAAGCAGTGAAAAAAATAAACAATAGAATTTTTGTAACATTTATGTGAGTTTTAAAGACTTTAGAGGGATCTGTTGTATTGAAAGGGGGTTGAAAAAGGTGTATTTTAAAGCGAATATTGGACTAGGAGATGACGCTTGCTGTTGCTTCCTTCTTCCGACAAGAAGAAGATATCTGTTGGATCAAGTCACTACCTTGAGGCCAACAATTAGTTGGTCAAGGCCATGTCCTGAATTTCGTTCGAGGGAAGGTACAAAGTAACTTGAAAAACGCATCAGAAATTTGTTCGTATGTATTTTTGTTTCATTGTTATGAGTCGACCAAATATTTTCTGGTGGAGGGGTTTAAGCTCTTTAACCTCTCCCCTGGGTACTGCCTTGGAGTAGGTGCTTTTATGGAAGTTCGTTTCATTTGAAGCAGAGAGATCCCTCTCTGCTTTGATCATCTCCGTTGATCAAAATGTGTATTTATAAAGTAGCAGCAATTCGGCACCCGATCCCCGGGTCATGACATCAGACTCCATCCCAAAGCAGTCAGATTAAAAATTTAAACGAAATTACTTACTTTTATAACAAGACAAACGAAGTCTCATGTATTTTTATTTGTTTTTTTTTTGGGGGGGAGGGGTCTTACCAAGGCGCTTGGCATAGAAGGAGTGGTCGCTGAAACTTCGAACAGGGCTCATTTGTTCGGAAATTGAAAGTCAAAAATGAGTCAAAATAGTCATTGTATTTGTTTTCATGTTACTGAAAACAAAACACATTTTAAATGTTTTAACTTTTTTAACTTTAATAAATCTATAATTGTTAAGGAATAAATATTAATATGTGTATATTAAACTGTCAAGCCACGTTCATTTTTGTTTTGTTTTAGCAACGTGTAAATTATTTTCTGGTCCTGTAGAGGCATGGGGGTTGTCAGCGCTATTCTTTTTATGGCACTTGGTATTTACCAAGTGACATAGCGATCCAAATTCTGTCGGTCTGTCCCGGTTTTGCTACTTTAGGCACTTCCAGGTAAGCTAGGACGATGAAATTTGGCAGGCATATAAGGAACCAGACCAGATTAAATTAAAAATTGTCGTTTTCCTGATTCGACCATCTGGGGGGGGAGTGGGGGGACGGTTAAATCGGAAAAATTAGAAAAAAATGAGGTATTTTTAACTTACGAACGGGTGATCGGGACTTAATGAAATTTGATGTTTGGGAGGATATCGTGTCTCAGAGCTCTTATTTTAGATCCCGACCGGATCCGGTGACATTTGGGGGAGTTGGAGAGGAGAACCTAAAATCTTGGAAAATGCTTAGAGTGGAGGAATCGGGATGAAACTTGGTGGGAAAAATAATCACAAGTCCTAGATACGTGATTGACATAACCGGAATGGATCTGCTATCTTTGGGTCAGTTGGGGGGGGGGAGAGGATTTATTCAGAATAATTAGAAAAAATGAGGTATTTTTAACTTACGAAGGAGTGATCGGATCTTAATGAAATTTGATGTTTGGAAGGATATCGAGCTCGTATTTTAATCCCGACTAGATCCGGTGACATTGCGGGGACTTGAGGAGGGGGAACTAAAATCTTGGAAAACGCTCAGAGTGGAGGGATCGGGATGAAACTTGGTAGGAAAAATAATCACAAGTTTTAGATAAGTGACTGACATTACCGGAACGGATCCGCTCTCTTTGGGGGTGTTGGGGGGAGGAGGGTTAATTCTAAAAAATTAGAAAAAATGAAGTATTTTTCACTTACGAAGGAGCGATTGGATCTTAGTGAAATTTCCTATATAGAAGGACCTCGTAACTCAGATCTCTTATTTTAATTACTGACTGGATCCAGTGTCATTAGGGGGGGGGGGACCGGAAATCTTGGAAAACGCTTATAGCGAGAGATAAGGATGAAACTTGGTTGAAAGAATAAGCACAAGTCCAAGATATGGGCGGAAATAACCAGACCGGATCCGCTCTCTTTGGTGGAGTTAGGGGGGGGGATAATTCAGAAAAAATATGAAAAAACGAGTTATTTGTAACTTACGAACGGGTGATTAGATCTTAATGAAATTTGATCTTTAGAAGGATCCTGTGCTTTAGAACTCTAATTTTAAATCTTGACAAAATTCGGTGACATTGGGGGGAGCTGGAGGGGGAAACTAGAAATCTTGGAAACTGGAAATCTTGGAAAACGCTTAACGTGGAGAGATTGGGATGTAACTCAATGGGAAGAATAATCACAAGTTATAGATACATGATTGACATAATTTGAACGGACCCGTTCTCTTTAGGTGAGCTGGGGGTTGTTAATTTGGAAAAATTAGAAAAATTGTTTCATTTTAACTTAAGAATGGGTGACCGGACCTTAATGAAATTTTATATTTGTAAGGAACTCATGTCTCAGGGCTCTTATTTCAAATCCCGACCAGATTTGTTGACATTGGAGGGAGTTAGAGGGGGAAACAGGAAATCTTAGACGCTTAGAAATGTCATAGATGCGCGATTGACGTAACCGGACTGGAACCGCTCTCTTTGGGGGAGTTTAGGGGGTGGGGTTCAGTGCTTTGGTGAGTTTCGTGCTTCTGGACGTGCTAGGACGAGCTGCACAAATTGACTTGATAAAGTCGTTTTCCCCGATTTGACCATCTGGGGGGCTGAAGGGAGAGGGCAAAATTAGAAAAATTGAGGTATTTTTAACTTAAGAGTGGATGATCGGATCTTAATGAATTTTGATATTTAGAAGGACCTTGTGACTCAGAGATCTTATTTTACATCCTGACTGGCATTAAGCCTCTGATTTTCCTTTTAAATCAATCTATTGATTCTTAGAATTTTGCCAGAGCTCATATCTCATACCACATGAGTTCTTGGCTCTTCCGATCTTGTCACAAGTGCCATATGTGAGCTCTTAGCTCTTGTTGATTTCTGCTTGTTTTGAGTTTGATTCGGTTATTTATTTTAGCTTCTGTTCGTTTTTCGTTTCATTTATTTATTTTTGGTGATTTGTGGTAGTTTTAAGCTCGAAGATCTCTTGACTTTAATTCTGCTCATTTCTGGTTTCATGGAGCTCTTTACTTTTCTTAGGAAGACTTATTTGGTGGAATTTTTTGTTTAATTAATGGCATAAAAGGGGAAAAAAAGTAACACATTTTAGAAACTTGGAACATAAAAGGAGACATTTAGTATATTTATGACTTAAGGCGAAACGTTTCCCAACTGGACATATATTTTGGTAAGAAAATGTCCTTTTTCACCAAATTAGTGCTTTTTCTCGGTATTAGTTTTTTTAGCATCCAGGTTTTGCCTGAGATGTCGTAAGTAAAGGATTTTCCCCCAAGTAAGGGCTTTACACGTATATATGAGTTTCGTGCTTTCATACGAAGTCATTTTTTATTAATGGTTTATATGAATATTTTTTTCGGTTTCATTAAATTTGACGTAAACTGGATTTGAACTAGGTTTACAAAGCGTCTTTTGGTCAATAATGTACCTAATGTACCCTTTGGCCTGTAGTGTTAGAAAGAGTAACCACTAGTTTTTGAGTTTTCAAGATGAACACATTTTAGTTAAACATGACCCATTTATGGATGCTTAGGGGACATAATCATGGACCAAAGAGCTGACAACCCTGCTGGATCGGTATAGTATAGCTTCAGTTCCCCGGTGTTCAACATGGCATGATTGTGACAGAGCTGAAGTTAACAGCAGAGCGATTAATTTGAAGGATTGTTTCTAAAACCCCCTTCAGACTATTGACTTCCTTCAGTAATGGCCGCAAAAAGATGCATTTTTATTTGCTATGTATTTCTTCTTATTTTTTTCACGATAGATCAAACCTAGTAAAGAGCGAACCACGGCCCATAGTAGCTAAAAGCTTAAAAATCGGTAACAAAATTTGTATGGCGATAACAATTTCTACCAGTAACTTATGTAGGAACGATAATTGTTATTTCGCTTAGTCTTAGTAGTAAATTTTAATTTTTAAAACAAACTTACAGGAATTTTGAAAAAAGAGCCTGAAGCCTATGTTGTAGACTTGAACAGCAAGAAAAACCACTTTTTTGCTTGGATGACACTGATGTGTCCTTTTTTCCTCGTTTCATTTTTTTCGCTACTAGTGGGGCACTGGAGCATTATAGAGACTTGTTTAAGGGCTCATTTTAAAGTTAAATTTTATATCTAATCAATTCCTATAGATTTAACTTGATAATGCCATCAAAAAGCTTATTATAGACCCCAAAAATTGCAATTTGGGTGCCTTTTCTAGAATGTAAAGAATGGGTGGGGCACTGGAACATGATAGAAAGTTGTTTAAGGTCTCATTTAAAAGATAAATTTTCTATCTAACTGCCTTTTCTAAAGTAGACTTTATAACGCCATCAAAAAATGTCAAATGACAACCAGAAAATTTACCTTTGTTTTTTTTTTTTCAGTTTTGCGATGAAAATACCAAATAGGGTTCTTCTAATGAAACGACTTCAAAAAAGGTGTTTTTAAAAATCTTGGCATGGGCAAGAAACTAGGGGAATACGGGTACCCCTCCTGCCTCATTGATCGGCTCTTGAACTAGCACCTAGGCAATATCCTACAGACATTTTAAAAGGCTCTAGCTACTCAGCATTTAAGTGTGCTTTTTGTAAAGCATGTAAATGCGTGCTCGGGGGAATAAAACATAGAGGTCTAGGTTATTTTATTGTCTTGAATTTCAAAAATGCAGTAAACGGGCGATTTTAAACAGCCAATAGTATGAAAAGGACTCACATAGACACATCTTTAAAGTTTAACGGTAACAGCTCTACTTTGTAGCCATGGGAATGCAGGCTCGAATCTTGGATAAAATGTTTATTCTTTTTCAAATGACGGTTCATTTCTAATAATAATTTCTCTTAAAATATTAAAGTCAAGGAAGCAAAAATAATGAAAACATGGATATCTGTAAATTATATTAAATACACAATGCATTTCATAGATAATTGAGTTTTTTACAATTCCTAAAAGATGCCAAGGATAATATACCTCATGAACGTTTTATGTGACAAATCCCGGATTTTTTTTTTTTTACAGTCAAATTATAAGAGATGTGAAATTAAACTTATTTTTAATACCATATTTTACCAAAATGTCTTTTTGACTTCTTTAGTTTCTTTGCTTAACTTAGAGGGAGATTTGTGCAGGTTTTATTGTGTTATGTTTAAAACCTAAAAGCTAACTATAATTAATGACAACAAAAAAATTATGACGAAAGGATAGAGCGAAATTGAAACTTAAAACGAAAAAGATTACTGCTTCGCGATTTATATAACAATCAAAGAGTTCATTGTGACGAACTGTAGTAAGGAGTGACCCAGCTCAATAGTAAATGAAAGTCTAAAAAACGGAATTTTGATACTAATAGATACATCAAAAGAATCGGATTTTTATGCTGATTTTAAATATGTAAGTTTCATCAAATTTAGTCTTACCCATCAAAAGATACGAGAAAATTTGCCTTATTTAGAAAATAGGGGGAACATCCCTTAAAAGTGATAGAATGTTAACGAAAATATGAGAAGTTCATCTAGCCCACAAAAATTAATATGCAAATTTTGTTTTAATTATTCATGTCCGGTGAACCAAAATCAAAACATGTATTAATTCAAAATATTCAGAAATTAAAAAAAACGAGTTTTTTTTTAATTGCAAGTAAGGAGCGACATTAAAACTTAAAACGAACAAAAATTATTCCGTATATGAAAGGGGTTGTCCCTTCCTCAACGCCTCGCTCTTTACGCTAAAGTTTTTTTTATTGTTTTAAAAACTAGAGTTGTGAGAAAGAGCCAAACTTTGGCGTAAAGAGCAGGACGTTGAAGAGTGGACAACCCCTTTCATATGCGGAATAAGTTCTCTTCGTTTTAAGTTGTAATGTCGCTCCTTACTTGCAGTTAAAAAACCTTGTTTTTTTTTATTTAAATTTTTGAAAAACCGGTTCAATCAAATTGGCTGGTGATATTTCCCTAAATATGTAGAATTCTGGAAAGCTAATGCTTTACTGAAAACTAGACTTTTTTGAGTTTTTTAGATAGTTAAAATTGTGTCGTAATATCTGTTGATTTCATGGCTGGTAAAAGACTATCGAGAGCTTTATGAATTATTCCTTTGTTGTCTGCAGACCACTTAAAGACTTTTCTGCTAAAATTCCTTTTTTTCATGTCAGTTTTGTGTTTTCAGTCAAACGGTAGTTTTTTTTTTTAGAATTCTGTAAATATAGGGAAATTTCATGCGGCAGTTGTTTGTAGTAGTTTTTCTAAATATGATGCAGAAACTGCGAAGCAGTTTTATTTGTTTTAAATTCAAACTTCGCTTTTTATTTTCATCAAAAAAGTTCAGTTTTAAAAATAAATATTTAGCGACAACATTCCCTGTTCCATATTCTCTAGCCAGATAAATAATGTATATTTAAATAATATGGTTAACTGAAATAATCTAGGGATGTAGAGCATTACATCGGATAGCTGAAAAGTATGACTATGGTATATGTTTTTCCGAAACCCTTTTTTAAAGTTGGAATATATATTTTGTCAAATCAAGGAAGGAAAATTCAGCTTGGTCAAAAGCTATACGCTACCTCATTGGCAGAAATACAACCTATAAGATACAGGGCTGTGGAATCGGTTTTAAAAGTTGGGAGTTTGCTAAGTATAGTTAATAGCCTGAGAATGTCGGCCATAAAGACCAACGTTGTTGAATGGGTGCCGTCTCACCTACCCCAGTATTGGGGTATTAAAACTAGAACAGGTTAATATATTAAAATTAATATTAAACTAGAATATACCCAATATTAAAACTAGACAAGAATAGTCCCTTGGATTAACGTCTTACCAAGTACTTAATTCCTCCCACGCCGGCTGGAACGTAAGTTGTCAGTTGGCCCTCTCCACGACGACCTCTGTAGAGCTCTAATTAAAAGGTTCAGCCAGTTTAGTATAAAAAAGTATAGGTTTAAATGAAAGAATGGATATATTTGCGAGAAACACAAGGAATCTATTGTATATTGTCAGAAAGAAAAGGATCAATAATCCCTATTTTTCCTCAGAGGTCCCAGGAAAATTGGAAAAGATAAAAGGATAAAACAATTCTAAAATGGATGCATTGTACCATAAAGAAAAAAAAAATGTTGTTCTCTTACATCCAACTTAATTAAAGAAGACCTGAATACGCCCAGAGATTCTAGATATATTATTCTAGAACAGTAGATACTATTGTACTCCCTCTTGCCAAATTTTTTTTCGAGTCTGGTTAAAATTAATTGGTTGAGTGACCGATATATATATGATTCTATATATTTGTCATGATTGTATGGAATAAAATGTATATCCCACCCGCTGTGGGGGCCCGATTCTGGGCTGTTCAATTGACCTCGTGGAATACAGAAATTCATAGAATACTAGCCAAAAAGGCAGTAACTGTTATTTTCCTTTGTCAGTGCTGCTTCCTAGTACATTGTCGGCTTTTCCCAATAAAGAAATAGACACAATTCATCTGTTCGTTCTCTGTCAACATGCTACAACCACTACCATCCTACTTTTCAAACTATCTAATGTTTTGATCTAAAAATAAGTAATACAAGTTCTTCACTTTTTATTTTAAACTCTAAACATTTAGCAAGGATACGAAACCGCATTCCTATTGGTACAAACAACTAAGCGTCCCATGTCAGGTCCCATAAAGTGTCGTATAGAGACGAGTTATAGTTGGGGTAAGCATATACGAGAGTGCCTCCCAACATAAAATTTACCTGATACATTTCAAGTTTGTTGTGAAAATTGGAAACTTTATGAATAATTTAAAATCAACTATAAAAATAGGTAGACTTAGAGCTTTTTTTTATGAATCTCTATGTCCACAAGTTTTTCTTTTTGGTCACCATTGTGATGATTCAGAAAGCTTTGGCAGTCATTGGCTTTCTGTAAAACGATCAATCTAAAAATGTGAAAACAAACTTTAATCAACAAAGATCACTACATCTAAGTATCACATGGCATTTCCCCTTCTAACAGTAAATCCTTTATATGCTATGAAACCGGACTTGAACCCTCCCCCCCTCCTAAAGGCGCAACTAAAACCCTAGATGCTAATATCTACCAAAACTGAAGAGTCGATGAATGCGGAGTGCCAGAATATCCCGCTTTGCCCACGTAGGTCTCATGGCGTACGGGCATCCTAAAACAAAACTGCATGACCGTAACCATAACTATTGACTAGGTTTTTTTTTGACTAGGTTTGATTAGGTTTATTGACTAGTTATTGATTACCTGCAAAACCTTAACTATTGATTAGGTTTGGTTGATTGAATTCTACGTTTCTGTCTACTAAATAGGTTCATTTATTCAAAGACAGAAAGAGATTTCACCCCCCCTCCTTATCCCCCCATAAAGGCTGGATCTGACGCACACTCTAAAAAATAATAAGAATGTAAGCCTAGGTCTTGCCTTTCGACCCAGTTAGTTTAGAGTCTATCGTACCTTTTTGGTACTCGTGCACATGACAAGGGGTTTGGAACTCTTCTTCTCCTCCTCCACAGAGTTTGAATCGATCTCTGGATTTTAAAAAGACATTTTCAGGATTTTGGCTGATACTTTTGACCAAGTTTGACTTTAACCAGTGCCGCTCATGCTCTTCCTCCTCCGAGAGGTTATTTTTGTCTAGAACTCCTAAAAAATACAACTAGGACACTAGTCTTTTCCTTTCAGCTAGTTTGGGTAAAGTCCGAAAAACTTTCCAGATATATTTCCAGATGAGAAGGACAAACATCTCATCTCTCCAAAGGGGCCAGTTTAGGTCTTAACCCCACTAAGGCACATTCATGAGCCTGAATTTCCCTTTCCATCGTTGATTTTGTTGAAATCAAACAACATGTTGTGGTAGATGTTCCGATTGGAGCATTTTTAGCTTCTTTGTTTTCCACAAGGGTAGGATGGGCTCAGGCCATAAAATAACAAAAAAAGTGTTATCTGACAACACATTGTCTTTCTGTGTGTGTGGTGCTACGTGACAACCTGTTTCGTAGCTGTCACGAGGACAAGAATCGAGGAGACTTTTCCCACAACATATGTCGTGTAGGGTACAAACGAGAAAGGTATATCTGAAATCCCTACTCTTTTCTTAGTTAAGAATTGACAATCTTCAATTTAAAGGTTCAATCAGGTTTAATTAAAAAAAGGAAATACCTAAACTTAAAGTACACTGCTCTGTGACAAAACTCACGTTGATACCCATAAACATAAAAGATTCTTCACTAACACGCAGCACGGCTCCCACTTCGCTCTTCGACACAACCACACGACTCCTCATTATATATTTTTTTCTTTTTTAATCTTAACCATAGGGTTCTTCCCTCCCTTTCCGGACGCACAACCACCTCACCTAAATATACTAAAAAATCTAAACTTCAGCTAATTTAATTTATCTTCCATTTTTTATCTTTTACTTATTGACCTTTAACTAAATTTTTTAAAATTATTTTTGAAAGAACCGAGGGAACTCTTACATCTTCGATGAATGTCCTGATAACTGAATTTCAGGAGTCGAATGACCTCTGTAAAAGTCAATTTATTTCTGGACACTCAACAAGTAACAACTAGAAGATTATGTCTTGTATCTCACCACTTTTGGTTGGTATCTTACTTCCTCCCCCTATGGTGGATCTCTTGACGACAATAATTTAGGATTTTCCTTCTTACTTCCCCCCAGAACCGAACTCAGCCTTGAATCTTAAAGGACAGAACTGATGCATCAGATGTTACCTCTGAATAAGTTTTGTTGAGATCTGACAACTCATTTTGGTAGACATCTTGGCGGCGAAAGTTTACAAGCCCTCTCCTGCTTTCATTGCTTTAAAGTGGCTGGATACCCAATGGTCTTAACATGGACACTGCCTTTTTTTTCCCGACGTATTTTATAACTTTTTTTTCCATAAACATGTCGTGGTATTATGAGAATTTCGTCTGCGTTATTGATTGTAGTAAAAACTTTTCACGCCAAATTCTTGTTAGTTGAAAGAAAATCTACCACGGGTTTATTTGGTTTTCGAAAATTCTGAGAATTGCTTCTCTTCTTTGTATTACTTTTCCCAAAAATATTTATGAAATGCAGTTTCATTTCTCCAAATTTTAAAGTACGTTTTAACAATAGAGACAAAATCGTATTATTCACAAGTATATGAGATACTCGGCATTATAATAGTCTCTTTTCTACAATTCAGTTAAACGTTGGTTCTCTTATGTCTCTGAATAACTACTGATGCTTGAGACTTTTAGAACTGCACGGAAGTTCTGGAATGAAAAGAATGTATTTCTTGTATTGTATTAGCATTTCTAGTTTTAAAATGTTTCGATTTGACTGCAGAATTGGGAGGAAAACTTTCATATCTTTTGTGATCAAAGGGCTAGAATGGCCTTTCGTTTATATAAAGGTTTTGTACAAAATTAGGTTAATGCCAAAACTGTTAAATTTAACTTATGTCTTAATTTAACTTACGGACCTCCTTTTCCGTCTCAGAAATATTGAAGAATGTAATTTTTGGTATATATTCTTTTGCTGCATATGAGATGCGTGGAAAAACTCATCCTGTACACAATTCTGGTCCTTAATTTGTCTCAAAGGTAAATTAAACTAAATAACCCAGAAGTTTCTTTTTTAAGCTTTGTTGCTCGCTCACCACTGGGTTTTGTGGAGCTTAACACCTTTCAAATCACCACAGCTGAATTATCTTTTCTCAATCCGCATTTGTATACTTATGTCTAAATTTAACTACATCAGTATCTTATAGATGCAAATAACAGTTGAAATAAAGATAAATACTTTTATTATATTGTGAAAAACAATGACAAAAACTCTGAAAATTCAATCACAAAAACAGTGACCGTCATCAGCAGATATACTATACTTTTTTGGTCTCATCATCCCCTTATATACGAAATGAGCCATCCTGGCTTAATGGTTAGGGCCCTGGGCTGGCAATTCTTTGTCCAAGGGCCACGGGATTGATTCCTGGTGTGGACGGTTTTGTGGCTTGGGACGGGTGTCATTGGCGTGACTCTGAAAGCTCAGTCAGAGTCGACTCAGCTATAAATGGGTACGTGAAGAAATCTGAGGAAAGTAAGTCGGAAGGGTGTGCGAAAGCACAGGATGGCCGGACCCCCCACATTGTACTTCCTAGGTGAAGGGCCATGAAACAGATATCAGCACCGCCAGTATGGAACTTTAGGGTCTGATGCTGTCACACTTACATACATACGACATAAGAATTTTTGGAGTTACTTCTTTGGTTACATCATCCCCATACATTCAACGTAGGTTATTTTCAGCAGTATATTTGCTGATGACAGTTACCGTGTATGTGATCGAAGTATTAAGGGTATTTTGTCATTGTTTTTCACTGATATTTATAGAGCTTGTTTGGACCTTACCGAAATTTGGGACCTAATTGTTTCCGAGTTATCTTTGCTGCCACTTATGAAATATTTAACATGCACTAACATTACTAAATGAGTGGAATTTGTATACTTTTTTTCAAAGGAAAATTATGTCCCAACTCAACCTTGCACTTCCAGAGAGATCGAATGAGCTTTAAAAATATATATTATGAATTTAACCCACTTGACTATAAGAGATAATGCTTAATACTGCAGTACTGTTTTCCATGATTGTTTTATAAGCAGAGTCTACATCGGATGGTTGTCTGAGCTAAACGGTCAGGCTTCTTGGTCCTTTGACACCCCATTGCGAGTAGTCTTGTAAATTGCTTTATGCACCTGTACTTGAAGTTCTGGTACATAACCACAGTACTTTGATAAACTTGGACACATAATTTGTTAAGTAATTGGTAATTTTGTTAAGTAATTTGTTAAGGAAAAGCTACTAGGCATTTGTGCACAAAAATACCGCGAGATTACTAAGTATTTTTCAAGTACTCAAGTTGATTTTGAATCAAGATTTTTTTTTCTTCCATTTTTACACTTGAAATTTGAAAAGAGAAGTTTAAAAGTCAAAAGTGGAATTGATTAGATACAAGAAATGACTCGAACATATAGCATCGAACATATTCTTTGTAGTATTAAGTGATACCAAAGATACATAAGCTAGTCCTGTCAAAAATTAATATTTCATCAGTTTCCAAACTTGCCTAGTAAACCGAACCTGCAATCTTTTAGTTATGCAGCTGACTGCTGGCATAAGAGACCAAATCAGAGAAAATAATTCTAAGAAAATTCAGTTTAAAGTTAACAACTTCTGGTAGAAGGTGTGACAAATGGGACTTTTTTATTTTTCCATATAATCTGATGATTTTAAATGCAAGCACTAGTAAAACTGAGCGAATAGACCTATCAGAGAAAGAAGAGAGAAAAAAAGTCTGTTATGACTTGGGCCTTTCATAAGGTGCAAACTGGATCGAAAAACAAAGATTTAGAAACAAAATTAGGCAAGAAAACCTCCTCAGTCAATGAGGACATGGTGATAGGTTAGACTAATGCTTCTTGACGTGAGTATCAATGTTGTGATTTGTGAACCTAGATGTAACGCGTGGCGTAATATTAAAAATTGTAATTCTGAGAAGTACATGCTTGAAAGAATATGATGTGGTTTAGACCCTGAAAAAATCTTTCTCGACTCTTCGATGTTATATAAGTTTTGTTTTTGTGTTTAGGGTCAAGGAACCAAATTATTTTGTGCGAGAGCTTCATCTTATCCCCCTTTCAGGTTTTTTCCATTTTATTAACACATGTTCTTTAACACCATTGTTCCTCCCCTTAGACGATTCTCCTGCTTCGACTGTGTTTGCCGAACATTTAAAACCATTCTGAAGATAGTTGATTAAGACTGTCTTAAGAAATGGGTTGTCTGTGAAATATGCTGCAGTTTTAGTTTGATCACCAGGGTTTCTACCTTGGCCAGCTCCTAAAGTGCTAAAATTGCCCTAATTTGCGTGCTACACATTTTCGGCGCTACAGTCAAAAATTTACTGTGACAATGCTAAATTAGCACTTTCGTGCCACAGGTGGTAACCTGTGGGATTTCGTCCTCGTGAAACGGATTTTGTTCGTGGAAGTTGTTACGTGCTCATTTTTGTTCTTGGAACTAGTTGCTTGTTGGTTTTTGTTCTTGAAACTTGTTGCATATTAATTTTTCTCTTTGTGAAACTTCTCATTGATTTTCCTTCTTGTGAAATTTTTGTTGTTCATGCAACTTCTTGCGTGCTGATTTCTTTTGTGGAGCTTGTTATGTGCTGATTTTTGTTCGTGAAACTTTGTGCATATTGATTTTTCTCTTTGTGAACCTTGTACATTGATTTTTCTCCTCGTGAAATTGATTTGGTTCCTAGAACTTGTTGCATGTGGATTTCTGTTCGTGGAACTTGTTGTGTGTTGAATTTTGTTCGTCAAACTTGGTGCATGTTGATTTTTCTCTTCGTGAACCTTGTGCATTGATTTACTCCTCGTGAAACTGATTTTGTTCTTCCAACTTGTTACTTGCTGATTTTTTGTACGTGGAACTTTCTGTGTGCTGATTTTATGTTCGTAAAACATGTTGCATCTTGATTTTTTCTTCTTTAAACTCTTAAATTGATTTTTCTCGTCAAACACCAAATATTTGTTCTTGGAAGTTGTTGCGTGCTGATTTTTTGTTCGTAGAACTTGCTGTTTGCTGATTTTTGATCGTGACTCATGTTGCATGTTGATTTCTCTCATCGTGAAACTTGTACATTGGTTTTTATTTCTCGTGAAACTGATTTTGTTCATGAAACTTATTGCATGCTAATTTTTGTTCGTGGAACTTGCTGCGTGCTGATTTTCGTTTGTGAAACTTGTTGCATGTTGATTTTTCTCTTCGTTAAACTCTTACATTGTTTTTTGTTCTCGTGAAACAGATTTTGTTTATGGAACTTATTGCGTGCTGATTTTTGTTCGTGGAACCTGTTGCATCTTGTTTTTTTCTCTTTCTGAAACTTGTACGTTGAATTTCTCCCCGTGAAATTGATTTTGTTCATTGAACTTGTTGCGTTCTAATTTTTGTTCGTGAACTTTTTGCCTGCTGATTTTTATTCATGAAACTTGTTGCATCTCGATTTTTCTCTTCGTGAAACTTTTAAATTGATTTTTGTCCTCTTGAAACTGATTTGGTTCATGGAACGTGCTGCGTGTTAATTTTTTTGTGGGACTTATAGCGTGCTAATTTTTGTTCGTGAAACTTATTGCATGTTAATTTTTCTTCGTGAAACTTGTACATTGAATTTTCTCCTCATGAAACTGATTTTGTTCTGCTGATGCGTGACTTTTTGCGTGCTGATTTTTGTTTATGAAACTTGCGGCATGTGGATTTTTCTATTCTTGGAACTTGTATATTGTTTTTTCTCCTCGTTAAACTGATTTTGTGCCTGGTACTTGTTGCTTGCTGATTTGTTTTGTTTTAGGAACGTCTGGCGTGCTATTTTTATTTGTTCTTGAAACTTGCTGTATATTAATTTTTTCTTCGTGAAACTTGAACATTGATTTTTCTCCTCGTGAAACTCAATTTTCTCATTATGAACCTGTTGCGTGCTGATTTTTGTTCTTGAAAGTTGTTGAATATTGATTTTTCTCTTCGTGAAACCTGTACATTGATTTTTCTCCTAATGAAAGTGTTTTTATTCATGGTACTTGTTGTTTGCTGATTTTTGTTCGTACAACTTGTTGTATGCTGATTTTTGTTCGTGAAATTTGTTGCAATTTGATTTTTCTCTTCGTGAAACTTGCACATTGATTTTTTCTCATCGTGAAACTAATTTTGTTCGTGGAACTTATTGCGTGCTTATTTTGTTCGTGGAACCTATTGTGTGCTGAGTTTTGTTCGTGGAACTTGTTGTGTGCGGATTGTGTTCCTGAAACTTGGTGTTTGTTGATTTTTCTCTTCGTGAAACTTGTTTATTGATTTTTCTACTCTTGAAACTGATTTTGTTCATGGTACCTGTTGCGGGCTTATCTTTTCTTCATGGAACTTGTTGCGTGCTGATTTTTTTCTTTGTTCGTCAAACTTGTTGCATTTAGATTTTTGTCTTCGTGAAAATGTATAGGTTAGGTTCAGGTTCTGCTAACCTTGGTACAGCCCCGTATTCTAACCTACTACAAGCTCCATGAAGAAAATCAGTTTCACGAGGAGAAAAATCAATGTGCAAGTTTCATGAAGAGAAAGATCAATATGCAGTAAGTATCACGAACAAATACCAGCACGCAACAAGTTCTACGAACAAAAATCAGTATGCTGCAAGTTCCATGACCAAAATCATTTTTACGAGAAGAAAGATCAATATACCTGTTTTACGAAGAGAAAAATCAACATGCAACAAGTTTTGCGATCAAAAATCAGCATGAAGCAAGTTCCAACAACGAAAATTAGCAAGTAACAAGCTTCATAAATAAAGTCAGTTTCACGAGGACAAAAAATCGCTGCACAAGTTTAAAGAACAGAAAAATCAGCATGCAACATGTTTCACAAACAAAACATCAGCAGACTGCAAGTTCCACGAACAAAAAATTGGTAAGTTACTTAGAAAAGCCAGTTTCATGATGAGAAATTTGAATGTATAAGTTTTACGAAGAGGAAAATGAAGATGTAACAGCTTTCACGAACATAAATCAGCCCGAAACAATTTCCTCGAACAAAAATCAGCGCACGGTAAGTTCCATGAGCAAAATTGGTCTCACGAGGAGAAAAATCAATGTAGAAGTTTCACAAAGCGAAAAATCGAGATACAACAAGTTTCACGTATAACAATCAGCAGGCAAAAAGTTCACGAACAAAAATCACAAATAATTAGATTCAGGAACAAAATCAGTTTCACGAGGTTAAAAAAATCAATGTAGGAGTTTCACGAAGAGGAAAATCAAGATCTAACATGTTTCACAAACAAAATTAGCACAAACCAAGTTCCACGAACAAAAACCAGCTCGTAATAAGTTCCATGATCAAAATCGGCTTCACGAGGATAAAAATCAATATACAAGTTTGACTAAAAAAAAAAAAACAACAAGCAACAATTTTCACGAGCAAAAATCAGCACGCAACAAGTTCCTTGAACACAATCATCACGCAACAAGTTCCATGAACACAAAGTTTCACAAAGTGAATTAACAATGTACAATTTTCACCAAGAGGAAAATCAAGATGCAACAAATTCTACGAACAATAATCAGTATTCAACAGGTTCCATGAACAAAATGAGTTTCGCTGGGAGAAAAATCAATGTACAAGTTTCAAGAAGAGAAAAATCAGCACGCAGAAAATTGCACGAACATAAAAAAGCACCCAACAATTTCCATAAACAAAAGCAGTTTTAAAAGGAGAAAATGAATGCTCACGTTTCACGAAGAGAAAAGCCAACATGTAACAAGTTTCACGAACAAAAATCAGCATGTAACTAGTTTCACGAACAATAACCAACACGTAATAAGTTTTAAGAACAAAATCAGTTTCACGAGGAGAAAAAGATCAATGTACAAGTTTCACGAAGAGAAAAATCAGCATGCTACAAGGTTCACGAATAAAATCAGTACACAAAAAGTTCCACGAATAAAATTCAGTACGCAGCAAGCTCCATAAACAAAATCAGTGTCACGAGAAGAAACATCATGTACAAGTTTCTCGAAGAGAAAAGCCATTCATTGTCACAGGGAAGAAGACAGTAGAGTCTCTCAAACCCTATAAAGCTTTTTTAAACCATACTAGAATTGTTTATTTAAGATAAATTTTCGCTTTTTAATGAACGTCAAGTAAATGCGTTGATGTTATCACTGTTTCAAACTATGGTTTTGTTTGTTCAAGATTTGTCTCCGACATAAGTGATAAATTATTTGGAGTGAAGAGGAAAAGAAAAGAATTTTGATCAGATATGAAGGTATACCATATTCTACCCATTATGATACTTTCGCTTTTGTTTCGTTTCTTATCGTACATTCAAGTTCCAATAGAGTAAAAACCTCTGTTACTAAACAAATGTTATGAACAAGTCACAATACTGTCTGATAACACTCTCTAAAAGTATTACTTAACCTGCAGGTGCATACCAAGTGTAGGCAATTTATAGTAATCGATTTTCTCCCTTGCCTCTCAATTGCTGCCGTCATTGGGGACACACAATTCATTTAATCATTCCAGTATGCTTGAACAGGGGATTCTCCATGCGTGCAATAGGTTATCATGTAAAATTTATTAGCCGAAGCACAATATTAGGAATAGATTGTTCGTCCAGCTGTCTATGGCTCCATGCCATTGAGGGGGAATCCCTTTTGAATCCTAATGTGGGCATAAAATCTTTAAAACATCTTGAAGGAGAATGTCTTAAAAAACGTCTTGAAACGTCTTGAAGAAAAATGTCTTAAAAACATCTTGAAATGTCTTGAAACGTGCTGAAAAATTTCTTGAAGAAAAATGTTTTAAGGAAAGTTTTGGCATATCTTGAATCGTCTTGAAGAAAAACGTCTTAAAAACGCTTTGGAAAAACGTTTTGAAGAAAAACGTCTTAAATTTGTCTTTAAAAACGGCTTGAAGAAAAATATCTTAAATTTGTCTTTAAAAACGGCTTGAAGAAAAATGCTTTAAAAACACGTTGAAATGTCTTGAAACAATTCGAAGAAGAATATCTTTAAACCCCCCACCCCTAACTAGTGGACTGTAATACGTCCTATTACCTGTCAACCAAAAGTAAACAAACCCTATTATGTAACAATTAAAAGTGAGCAAACCCTATTATGCTCCAACCAAAAGTAAAAATTCTCTATTACGTAACAAACAAAAGTAAACATTCCCTATTATGTAACATGCACCTGCGTCTCGAAGAAGTTTTGAAATAAAGTGTCCAGATCGGGATCAAAGTAATAGGGCTGCGTTCAAACCTAAAGATAGGTCACTACTTTTATGTCATCGATATTTAAATATCAGTAACGTTCAAAAAAGTGACGTTTTTCCTTTTTAGTAATCGCCTGTGCTTAATGCATACTACTGATCAATTGATACGAATTTACTGAGTTTTTACTGGCTTACAAAAGATTATGTTTGACAATGGACATTCATGCGGGAATGTCTCTCAAAGAAGGGTATTTCATCAAAGCCATAGGTTAATTCTTCCGAAAGTTGAACAATTGGATATGTTCCAGCAATGAAACTGATTAAAAGTAGATATTGTTGTGTTCATTGCACAGCTAAAAGTTTTAGTTAAGGAAGCTTTATTATGTGTATGTAGGCACATTTATGTGCCTACATTATTATGTGTATGTATTATTATTATTAAATTATTATTTATTATGTGTATGTAGGCACATTATGTGTACATGTATGTAGGCACAAATTATACATTTAGTCAAAGTTTGACAAATATCTATTGAAGAAAAGTTTCTCGGTTGATTTATGATCTTGTCAAAATGTCATTCGTTTCTGTGGATATTAAAATATCATAGTTAATCCTACTGAAAGATAAAATCTTTCGAATTCCTCGGGAAGTTCATTAAAATGAGCTACTGACTTAAATTGAAACGCTAATGGTCTTTTATTTCGTTTCGTTGCCGAAAGAAGCTAAAAGAATTTAGGAGGCTTTGCGAAGTGTCTTTTATATTGGAGCTAAATCAAAGAGGTTTATTGAGCTTTAGTTTTAGTTAGAGGAATATAATTGTTCCAATTTTAAGGGTTTCACAAACAGTCAATTGTTTAAGGGGAAATGTAAATTGTCTTTCAAAGCTAAGATAAGCCGAATCAATTCTTACTTTAGAGCTTGTTTGGTAATAAATAGATTTTAAGACCACACTGCATATACATGACGCATGAAAAACAGAAAATAATATAATTGAAAAACTGAAAAACAAAGAATCAGTCAGTCGACAGAAAAACAGCAGAAAGGGCAACAGAAGGAATTTCTGCAAGGACTTTGCCAAACCGTCTTCAGTGCAAAAATAGTAGACCTTTTGACGTGAACTCCTATACAGACGAAGAAGTACTAAATCAACCTGATACATCCCTTTGATTTAATCAAAGGGATGACCACCAATCCCTTTCAGATGACTGATCATCTGATCATCTGTCATCTGATCTACAGCCTCTCTCCTTTGACTTTTGAGACATATGGTAGTAGGATAGATTTTTTGTTAGTTGCTGTTATTTTTGCTTTATTGAGCCACAGTTGAAAATTCAAGGCACTTACCCAGAAATAAAACTCAAACACTTCCCTTAAAAGCTTTGATAACATTGTTTTCTTATATAAAAAATAAGCGTGTTGTCGGTGTGAAGTTAACATCGAACGCTTAGCAATAACTATTAGTCTTGTGTCACTGAAAACTCTTCTTGCTGCCGCACTTGCTGATGGCAGTGATAGAACTTTTCTTGCCGGAGCTGCAATCTGTGGCAGCTAAGTCGAATGTCTTTTCTAGAAGGCAATGGTTGTATTGATTACACAACCGAAAAAGGATCTTTTAATATCTATCAACCAAATATCACAACCATCTAATAACCACATATCATTGACCACCAATCCCTTTGGTGGTCACATCCCTTTGATTTAAACTGAGTAAAAGAGTTACTTCAATCTCTCAATATTAAGTTATTTTAACTGGAATACCTCCAGTAGGCCTATCTATATTAAAAGCAAGTCTCTATATATTTCTTTATTTTCAATTGCTTCCCTAAAGATTGTGGTAAAAAGATTGTTTAGATAATAAAACAGATTGTTGAGACATATTTTTTGAATACAAAATTTACCCTAGATGATATCAGTGCCACTTGGAGATTGTATTTGATGAGTTTCCCTATTTCCTCACCATAATCGTAAATTGCACCTTCATTTTTAATGATGAATTTCCCGAAACCTGTGCTGCAATGAGATCCTCTAGTGCAAATGCTCAAATGTCATATTTCTCGAAACCTATTAACCATTTTTTTTTTCAATAAAAAAGACATATAAAACCGATTTGTTTTTTCTCTTTTCATTTTTTATTGCCTTTCTTTGTTTTCATACCCACTAATAAGTTACTAGTAATAATTAATAAACAGATAATAATAATAATTATTACTATTATTATTAAATTTTATTATTAGTATTATTATTTACTACTATTAATATCACTAATAATAATTACTAACAGAAAAAAAATATATTCAGTTGATGCGGTAGAGTTTTTGAATTCGGTAGAGTTCTGCTTGTTTTGCCTAATAGGAATCATATGCCCCATTTGTATTTATTTAACTTCAAAGAATGTAACCCCTTGATAAGAAGAAAAAACATTTAATAACCAAGTGAGTATATAAATCTACGACACAAATAGTTTTGTTCCAAGATTTAGGTTTCAAAGAATATACCCCTTTGAAATTCATTCCGAAATTTCACGATAAGGACCTGTTAAACTAATGAGCTAATGGCTAAGAAAAGTTACTGACTATCGCTTTATTTCGAAAGTTTTTTTTCATTAGTCTAATTTTGACGATATAAGCCAACCAAGATGAGCAACCCTGTAATGATCAAAAAAGTTCCTGTCGTGTATTATTATCTTTTTGAATATATATGCTAGGCTTGTGAAGGTATTTTAGAATCAATCAGTTCTTTTTCATAGCATAATAGTGATCTGTCTCTTGAAATATGTGGACGGATTAGTTTTGACCAACCCCTTATCTCTCCATCATCAATATGCAGAATTTTTTAGTTAAAATGGCTCTCTTTTCCGAAAGTTTATTTGTCGTCAAAGTCAGGCTGCATTTTGAAGTTTTAAATGAAGTTTTGAATGAAAACTTTCTAGTTATAATAATGATGAACAGGTGATTAGTAGAAAATAATCCACATGGCAATGCTGATCTGGAATATGTTTATTTAAAAATTTTATTTTCTATTTGGATCAAAGGTAATACCCTCAAACGCGACAGTTCGGGTCAGGCGCTGTTTAACTTTATAATAGCTCTTGTCCAATCAGTAACCTAAAAGACAGTTTGTTCTGTATGTGGCCGTAGAATCATTTAAGGTAAAAAAACTTGCGCTTCAGTGTACCTCTATGTTTGCACTCAGCGAATCAGTGAACTCTTCCCCTTATGTTCACACAAACAGGTGCGTTGCAGAAAACGTAATATGGTGTGTAATCTGCACCGCATTGCCGCAGGGGTAAAACAGTAGAATCTGTTCAAATAAAAAAAAATATAAAAGCAAGGTCATGGTCTAGACATACATAGCCTAGGCTATGAGAGCAAAATTACCAAATCAACAGTTGCATTTGTCGAGAAAAAGGGGGAACACAGAATGATCTCCTTCGTTTCTTCCATCCTTCGTTTTGTGAGCTTTGGTCATACTTTGGGGGGATAGCTTGTTGATAAAACAGTCCACTGCACTGATCACCACGTTTACCTGGCAAATTCGTCTCGTGAACCTCTATGTTCGTACACAGCGAATCAGTGAACGCTTCCCCTTATGTTCACACAGACATATGCGTTGCAAAGGGCAATACGTCACAAAGCAGCGCCGCAGAGGTAAAACCGTAGAATCTGTTCACATAAAAAAAAATTAACCGCAAAGTCATGGTCTAGACATACATAGCCTAGGCTATGAGAGCAAAATTACCAAATCAATAGTTGCATTCGTCGAGAAAAAGGGGGAAACAGAATGATCTTATTCGTTTCTTCCATCCTTCGTTTTGTGAGCTTTGGTCATACTTAGGGGGATAGCTTGTTGATAAAACAGTCTATTGCACTGATCACCACGTTTACACAGCAAATTCGTCTCGTGAACCTCTATGTTCGTACACAGCGAATCAGTGAACGCTTCCCCCATGTTCACACAGACAGGTGCGTTGCAAAGGGCAAATCGGTGCTTGATCTACACCGCATCGCCTTAGAGGTAAAACCGTAGAATCTGTTCACATAAAAAATAGCCACAAAGTCGTGGTCTAGACATACTTAGCCTAGGCTATGAGAGCAAAATTACCAATTCAACAGTTGGATTTGTCGAGAAAAAGGGGGGGGGGGACGCAGAATGATCTCCTTCGTTTCTTCCACCCTTCGTTTCGTGAGCTTTGGTCATACTTTGGGCGGATAGCTTGTTGATAAAACAGTCCACTGCACTGATCACCGTGTTTACCTGGCAAATTCGTCTCGTGAACCTCTATGTTCATACACAGTGAATCATCCCCTTATGTTCACACAGACATATGCGTTGCAAAGGGCAAAATGGTGCGTGATCTGCACCGCATCGCCGCAGAGGTAAAACCGTAGAATCTGTTCACACAAAAAAAATGGTCTAGACATGCGTAGCCTAGGCTATGAGAGCAAAATTATCAAATCAACAGTTACATTTGTCAAAAAGGGGGGAACACAGAATGATCTACTTCGTTTCTTCCAGTGGATTGTGAACTTTGGTTATACTTTGAGGGGATAGCTTGCTGATAAAACAGTCCATTACACTGATCACCACGGTTACCTGGCAAATTGGTCTCTCTCGAGGTCTCCTCCCAAGCCTTCTATGTTAAACCGCATCATTTATATTCAGGATGACTTTTTTTATATATATTTTTGGATGAAATTTAACAGCTCCTTCTAATTGCCTCCATGCTCTTTTCTTCTGTAATTTGTCAGAGTTTTAGCCGCATGCTTTGGATTTTTTCAACGCATGAGTCTTGCAGAAAACTGCATGGATGAACGACAAGAGACGCTTGCGTTCTGCCGCTAAACACAATCCACAGCACTGCAGCGGTTTTCTGTATATCTGTGCTCTATGTCAACATAAGTTCAATGGAAGTTCCTCAGAGAAAAGAATAACCACTGCCATCTACAGCTGTCAAGCCAAATCATAAATTAAATATAAAAGCAATTAATGAGATAATAGCTTTTTTCTCATTGGGCAGAGATAAAAGAACCACCTTGGTCAAAAGGGCTAAATCTTTTTGTATTTTTATATTTATTTTTCTTTTTATATTTTTATTTATCTATTATTATTTTTAATTCAGTTATTCATTTATTTATCTATTTTTAATATAGATAGTTTATATTTCATTTATTCTTGGTTGATTTGTAGTAGATTTTGATTAAATAGTTGAGGTTTCAGTTAAGCTTAGTTTAATTGGTAAGTAGTTACGTGAAATTTCACGCAACCGCAAACCCTCATAGGTTTTGTCTAGCGCGAAAGTGTTTGTGGAATAATAAACTTATGAATTTTTTTTGTCTCCTTTTTAATCGGATAATGATCCTATTCAACTTTGTTGATTTTTCGATCCATCCGAGCTGTCACTTGTGTAGTACACGCCTTATTTTAGTACAGCGTATTTTACATAGCCATTGTTTAATACTGTTAGATTATAAAAACGCGTTTTCTGACATATGCAAAATCTTTTATAATTAATAATCAAGAAGAGCAGTCCTTATGACAGTGCAATGGATAAAGCGGTGTCTGAAGGCTACAGATCTAGATTACACCTACCTATTGCGAGGCCATCTGATCCGAGGAGTGGTGAACCTTGAGGAGGAAACTGACATCGCTTTGTACTCTTCAGGCGACTCTTTGCTGCAATGAGTTGTGACGTAAAAACATTTTTTAAGGAAAGAGGAGTGATGCTGTAACTACTCTTTGGTAGCAGTCTCTGCTTCGCAATACAGGGCCTTGGGCTCGATCCCAGCGCCCATAGGGCCTAGAGTTGTACGGAGATTATGCATTGGTTTTTCCTAACAATTAAAGAAGTAGACGAAAATATTTTTGCTAATTAGTTTAGTTAAATTTGTTTTAATACCTTTATACTTCAATGTGAAAAGAGCACAGGAGACTTTGCAAAAGCGTTGTTTATACTGTATATTTAATTTCAAGGTGTATAGACCTTTATCTGAAACAAAAAATTTCAAATTTAAATTATTTGATGGGTCTAAGCTTTTGTCAATGAAATGGTGTTAAGTATAAACACTACACAAGTTAACTTTTTCTACGAAAGCAGCTTTATGTAAACTAAGCTAGATCTACAGACATAGCTTTCAAATAGCAAAAGCAATTTTAAGCTTCTTCTCGAAATCAAGAGTGTCTTAGTTTGTTCTCTATAAATAGCAATTCTTTGTGTTACGTTTGATTTAGCTGTAGGGTTACAAAGAATAACAAATATTTTTCACCCAGATTTATATTAGCCTGATAGGGGGATTGGATCTATTCAAACGTGGAGGAATGAAAACAATGGCTGTCAGGAAAGGACTTTCCAAGGATATAAATAAAAATTAACTCCTCTGGAAATAGATGAGCTCCTTAACTTGAGATTCACAAATTGAAATTATTGGCCTTCTTTTTGATTAAGCTGCAGGAATCCATAAAATAACTACTAATATCAGTGCATTAGAGGTAGTTTTAGAGCAGGGACTGAGACGGTACTTACCCCAGGCGCAGAAACTTTGGGGCGCAAAATTTTAAGTTAATAATCTAACCATTATAACAGCTATCTAATTTTTGAAATTTCATTTTATTCAAATAAAGTAGAGGCTGCAGATAATAAGTAGAAATAACTAATAAAATATTCATTAATTAATAAAAATAATAATTAAAACGGTCAAATTAAAATAGGAATAATAATTAAATAATTAAAATAATAAATTGAAGGCACTGAAAATTCTGTAAAATTTTGACCTGGAAATCTTCTGGGAGACAGGGGATTGGGGATTCTGCCCTGGGGCGTAAGAGAGGCGAGAACCGCAACTGCGTCACAGACAGTTCCGCCTTTGAGGATAGGAAGGGTGGCAGAGGGTTGACTTAGCTTCTTCGGGGAATCTTTGGTTTGTTTTCTATAGATAACTTCTGTTTTCTGTTTCTTCCTGATTGCGCAATCGGATGTGAAAATACCGCGTCGTCAGAAATAATTTTAAAGTAAGAAAAAACTAAGGTTGGATTCTACATATTTCGAATTCTTAAGTTTGCCTTGTATAAATACTAATATTTTTTTGTCTTTTCTTAATTAGTTGAAAGACTAGTTTTTTGGGCATCAATTGATTAGTAATTATTTATAATTATTGCAATGACGATTCTTTTTTCTCTCATAAGCTGTAGTTCGATCAGGATGACACCGGTATATTTTGAACATTCAACAGTATACATCGGTGTGGTGGCTATTTAAGTGGAACCTCGAGGAAAGAATTGTTGGCTATCTATCTAATCAGTAATCTTGAGTTTGCCAGCCCTCCATTTATGTGTTTATTGTAGCGTCATCCTCATACTTACAAAAAAAGTAAAAGACACTTTGGGTAATTTTATAAGAACGAGGAAACGTCTCAAAAGAGAACTGACAGGAACTGATTTTGTTCATTGTGCTTGTTCCGTGTTAATTTTTGTTCGTGGAACTTTTTGCGTGCTAATTTGTTTAAAGATGAAGTTCCTAAAAATGTTCCTAAAAAAATATTTATTTATTATATGAACTATTTATTAATACTAATATTTGTATCTGCAAGCTTATACAAATAGTTAATTTTACAGTTTCTAATCCAATTAGGCAAATGTAAAAGATACCTAGCAAATCTGAAGAAGATTGATCGTAGGTGCTTTTTATGTGTAAGTAAAAAAATTGTCAGAAAGGAGCAATGTAAAGCAGATCTTGAAGGGCTGTGGCGATTTAGATGGATGCTTGCGGTTTTTTAAGCTTACGGTTGAAGTTCCTTGTTGAAGTTCCGGTTGAACTTGAACGAGGTATTAAGTGTTATCTTTTCAAGAATACTTTTGAATCCAAACAATTAATCGGCTTTATATCCTTCATGCTCCAACATGTTCCAAGGAAACGTCTAAAAAAATTACTTTGTGTTTTGGACCTCGTTCATAAAAGTAAGTTTTTTTTTAGAAGATTGACCCCCGATTCTTTTTCAGTCATTGAAGGTTTTTCGGAGAAGGTCTGACCCTGTCATATAAGAAATTGATTCTTGTTCCTTTTCGGTTATATCTACAATTACTTTTACAAAAAATCCTTTATCTAGAAACACATTTCTTTTTAAGTTTAAATAGCATCTTGGGTGTTGTAGGGAGTCAACATAGCTAGAAAGATTGTTGCTGTTGTTGATGCTGTGAAACAGCAGAAAGCCAGTTGGCAAAAAACTGATTATCCTTTTCTTTGTTTTGTATTGGAGCCGTTGGCGCTAAAACTCTAATCCATCATTAGACCTGAAATATCTAGCTTAAAAAAAAGAAAAGATAATCCGGTTGTGAACTTTATTGTTTGTGTTGTTGCTTGCGGTTTCAGGAACCTATTAGGAATTTCTAAACAAAAAAGGGGTTGCCAACTACTGACGTTCAAGGTGAATGAAAACTACCACCCAAAAACAGTGATTTTCACTCTTTCGTGTCCCCTCTGAGGTAAAAAAGAGTGCATTTTACACGAAAAGTTTTCAAGTTGGCAACCCTGCTAAGGAACGCTATTTTCTCGCGTGTCACATGCTTTGCAAGCACGGTTGCAAGGCTGTATTTTTCCAATTGGTGGAACCCATTAGCTAAAATTAATGTAGTTCGGCTAATTTTGTCATTTTTATGTTTAGCTAATTACTGCCTTCTTTACGTTTACATTTTTTTTATGAATTTTGTTTCAAAATTTAAGTTTGCTTGACGGAAACTAATCGAACATGGGTGCTGTCGTTGCTAGAGCCCTCAGTTAATAGATTTCCAAATGCATGAAGACCGCCAATGCAATTGAAATAAAACTCAGCGAGGGATAAACTGGCGACTGCTCCTCAAAATATATTAGATAGCAGAAGGGAAGCTTTAAGAGGAGAGAACAGAACAACGTGTAGAAAAAGAAAAAGAAAAAGGGTGGTCCAGGTTTTGAATTGTTATTTATAGACCAATTGTATGTAGGAAGTCGAGTTTCAAGAATCGTCTACTCTAGGTGACAGGTGCAATGCGCGGCAGAAGGGTAGCATATATGGTGTAAAGTTTATGATGCATGTTCCGAAGAGGCTTGGTGTGTTGTAGGTGTGGGGAGAACAAGTCTTCGACTAAGGAGTCGAAGACTCCTCAAATATTGAACAAAACATCTTTAATGTTACATCTTTTCCAGATGTATATTAAAAAAATGCTATAAATCATTTTGAAAAAAAAAAGCTTCTAAAAAACTGGAGAAGGAAATCCGATAGGAGGAAGATTGAATTAACGGAATATCTACTTGCATTCACTGTAAAAAAGAAAAAAATCGATTCCGTTTTAAAAACTATATTCGAAGTTATTACATTACGTCACCTTTCAATGTATTAGTTTACATATCCAAAGCTTTTTTTTAAATGTTTCTGTGGGCGAAGGAGAAAAAAAAATTCTACCACGTGTTTTTATAAGAGAATTTCATAAAATCTTGCAAACAGAATAAGAGGAGTTAACAGATTGAACTAACTAATAGTACTGGCTAAGTTTGAGGGCTAACTTTTTCTTAAAAAAGGGCTAAAACGTCTAATGGATCATCCCAGTCGAGATTACTCCGTTACAGCTGAATAGACTGCAAACTTGCTGTACATATCCTAACATGACTACCAAATTGAAAAATTAAATAAGACGCTTCTTTTGGTTATTTGTTTACCTCAAAAGATTGTTTTGATGGCCATCACCATCCTCGAAATGGCTTAAAATCTTTGTAATAGGCAGGGCTGCCAGATTAAATGGTGCCAACCTACTAATGCGCTAGTTTACATAAACTAACTTGAATGCCATGATCACCAAGTGGAAAGTCACATAAAAAATATCTTTCTGAGATATATTTACTGCATAAAACGTTTCTAAAAGAAAATAAACAAAAATCGATCTTAATTAATGCTTTTTTTCCAGAGACAAGAACATGGGCCTCATTAAACAAATTCAGATGGCTTTAAACAAATATAACATCCTAAGGCTTACTCAGACCTTTGTAACTTTGTCATTAAATGAGATGGTAACTCGTGCACAGTTTGAAACTGCAGAGCAAGCTGAGTCGCTGATTCTCTCAATGGTAAGTCCATTCCTATTGTTGAAAATCAGTGTCTAAAGGGGGTATGGAAACCCAGTAGTTTTCAAAGAACGGTTAAAAGTCTTGAACAACGCTGCTTTGATAAGAAAAAGCGTCTGGAAAAGGTATATTCCTTTTCCCTAACACCATAGGCAAGCTAGGATTTACCAATAGGCCAACTAGGCTCCCGGGCTCAGGGGTGTAAAATGCCAGTGGGTGTAATAGGTTTTCACTGAGTTATTTTTTCTTAACAGAAATTGGAATGATGTGATATAGGCCTATCGTCAAAAAGCCAGGTTCACTCCACCACCGTGTTGCTTATTCGCAGAAAAGTGATTTTAAAACAACACATGAATTCCGTGGCCACTTTTAAACAGTCAAATGTTTCCCAAGAATGGCAGCTGAGATTTAAGTATCACCTCTGTTTTTCAATACTTTTGGCTCATCACTTGCGTATGGTCAATGCTTCCACTATCCTCGGGCGGTTTTCCCCAAGAATCACGCAAAAACGGAGCGGCAAAACAATGCCTAGAAGCGTCAAAGCTTTGAATCCGGCCCTGACCATAAGTTTCGATTGAATGGGTTTATATGAGGCGTGTCTTTTCATTAAGGTACTTTTCATTGTAGACGCTAGGAGTTTGAGCATATACCACAAGGAATACTAATCCACAAGTGCAAGCTCACCCCTTATGGGGTTAATAAAAAGGGACTGAATTAAATCCTTATAGTAAGCTAGTATTGAATCGGTCTCTTTTAATATTGCTCGTTGTAATAAACTAGGCTGAAGTTTGTCTACCCATGGGTCCTGAGCCCAGCTCGTTGACGAGCCATCTACATCTTTAGACATGTTGGCATGTTGTATTGCGCTGAGTTGGTTCTTTTATATGTCAGCTGACCAGCCTTATTACAGTGTTGGCTTACTATATTTACTACTAAATCGTTGTCGAGCACTAAAATAAACAATCATTATTAACAACGAAACGAATAAACAAAATAATTGAAAATTGGAGAACCGTTAATTTCTAAATATATTTTAGAAAAAAAGTTTTATGTGAAAGTTTGATATGGCTACGAAAAGTGGGGTCCAATCCTGCTTTTTAGGGCCATGGTGGGAGAAAGGTTTAGATGGATAGGCCACGTTCTCCGGATGAAGGATGACAATTTTCCTTTTCGGCCAACCGTCTTGTGCTAAACGGAAAGCAGGTCGTCTGCGGTTGGGGTGGAAGGATGTTGTAGAGATAGGTTTAAGGGAAAGGGGAACTTCCTGTTAGGGTGTTAAGAGGGGGCTTTGAATAGAGGAGCGTGCGTAGCTGTGTTAGCTTCAGGTAGCTTGGTGCTGCAGTGAGTTGTTAGTAGTAGTAGTAGTAGTTTTATGTGACAACATTTGTACCTTCTTGTGAAACCAGTAGGCCGAAGTTCCTAAAAATATATTCAAAATATGTTCAAATTATGTTCAAGAAAATAAAAATATTGTTCTCAAATAAACACAAGATCAGAGGTCTACATCTTTTAGGGTTACTTTAAATTCTTTAATATCCCATTCTTCATCCAGGCGTATCTTTGAAAGTCAATCTGTGGAAAGTGAACTGAATGAATCTTTTGATGGACTGAAAGTTAAACTCATAGGAAAGAGAAAGGAGGAATCGTTTTTCCTTTGATCTTCTGGCGAGTTAACTGTGACCACTCAAAAAAAGCTAAGTAAGAAAGAACATCAGATAACCCGATTTCAATGTTGTTTTGCTTCAATTACGGTCTGAACTTTTTTTTTTTTTCATTCATGTTGTCAAAAGGCTCTTCATTGGTTTGGTTTTTTAGTATTTGATTTTCAGTTGTCCATGTTATAGTTTTGGTCTCTGAATGAATCATGTACTGTGCATAAATGTACTAATGTATGTACTGTATGTAGTATGTAAGAACTAATGAATCATGAATTAATCATGTGATGCTAATATTTTATAATATTACGTACTTTATTGATAATAAAGAGCCTAACTGAATGATACGAGAAGTTAACCCTCGGCTGGCTATTAAAAAAATTAAATGAAAGGATGTATTGTTATATTAGTCTGAAAACTACATCTTTGCTCCTCTTTTCACCATAGTGACCACATACTTTTAAGCATTTATTAAATTTATGCACTAGCTTAGAATATGGATCAGCATAACAAAAGCAGCTTGCCTCGAGTCAGCCTACTATCTTTCCGTTATTGTAAGATACCTGTTATTGTTTATTGTTACTGTTATTGTTTACTGTATTGTTATTGTTATTGTTTACCTGTTATTGTTATTGTTTCCGTTATTTCCCACCAAAGTGCTGGAAACCGAACCAGCTCTTTACATGTCGGGAAAGATAATAATTGATGGTGTGGGCGCTTGAACATGTCCTCTTTAAGCTGTCCCAGATGGTTCCTGAATGTCTTAGCAGTGTGAGGTCAAACCATGTCATGCAATTACGCCATTCTCAAGCCAGTAAATAATGGTAATTGTTTCTTATCCCCGTTCTTCATTTTTTTTTTAACCTTTCATAAAACTCGCCATTGGTAGGGTGCAATTGTATACAAGAAAATATTATATTTAACGGATGTCAACTCTAGGCTTTAACGAGCGTGTCTGAAAGTGTCTTTAAGCTGTTCCAGATGGTCTGTTCAGTGTGAGGTCAAACCCTGTCATGCAATTACGCCATTCTCAAGCCAGTAAATAATGGTAATTGTTTCTTATCCCCGTTCTTCATATTTTTTTTAGCTACTGTGACTGAAATTTGGAACCATGATCAGGCTACAAGACGGATTGCTGAATTGTTTTTGGACATTGCTGGACATAATTGGGGCTGCTGATGTGTTTAATTTTCATTTTATTTATAATTTTGACCAACCTTTCATAAAACTCGCCATTGGTAGGGTGCAATTGTATGCAAGAAAATATTATATGTAACGGGTGTCAACTCTAGGCTTTAACGAGCGTGTCTGAAAGTGTCTTTAAGCTGTTCCAGATGGTCTGATTTTCTTAGCAGTGCGATGTCAAGCGCTGTCGTACAATTACTTAATATTCAAACCAGAATATATATGGTAATTGTCTCCTTATCGCCAGTTATTTCTTTTTTATCATTCATAATACACCTTCCTAATAACAAGTCAAATTGCAAATTGTAAGGATCATCGTGTACGTTTTTAGAAGAAGAATTTTTATATTCTCTCATTGAAATTTTCCTACCCCTCAGCGTATGAATTAAAGTTTAACCTTCTTCCGTTTAATTTTTAGGTTAATTGCATTGCACTAAAGTAATTTGGCTCATTGTACGCGATTTCATGAATTGAACCCGCAACAGCCCTTTTGTATCCCTGAAAATGGTTATTTTTGGATTCCTGGCCATAGAATCTTATCCAGTTTAATGGCTTTGTCCCATGAATTTCTATGGATACATAGCTTTGACTGCTCTGTTGTCTTATCCTCTTAGGACTCATGTATGTTTCATTCACGGTTACGGTCACTTTTATCAACGGTTTAGCGCTATGGTTGTAGCGAGGAGTTGTGAGATAGTGCGGTCACTAGCTAGTTCAATGCAGAGGTGACAGATTTTCATCCCGATGGAATTACTAAGCTAACACTTAAATATGATAAGTGCTTGAATGCGTACGGTAACTATTTAGAATAGCAGATCAACGATATAATTTTCAGATTTGTATGCTCATAATTATGATAATTTATTTTGGTTGGGTTAAATTATGTTAGGTTCGGTATTTAATATAATGCGTTCTAATCACAATTTTGTTATTAACGTATCATATTTAGTATATTTCATTATGATTAACCTAATTGCACTTCCCGAGTGTGTACTGAATAATACATAAGTACCATGAACAGAAAGTGCCCCCCTCCTTAATCCCCTGCTCTTTTCATTAAAGTTTTAAGTGCTCTTCTGAAAGCATTTATGAGTATAGCAGATGTAGTTGATGGGCAATTGCAAGTGTTTTATTTAGCGATTGGCTTTTAAACTTTCGCACTAAAGATTTCATTGTTTAAAGCAGCTTGGTCTCAATGATCTCTTCCGTTCCTTACGCATTCTACAAATTCTTTTTCTCCCTTTCCAATTGTCCTTGCGTTTGAGGAGTCGTTTTAAAAGCACTGAGTTCAAAAAGTCAAACTTTTGCTTTCTTTTTGTTGTATGTTTTAGTGTAACCTTTAAAAACCTCTTTTTCAATTTAAATCTGTTCTTTTTTAATTCCTTATCCAGGGTTACTCTAAACATGAAGACTACCATCCTAAATAATGACGAAGACCACGCTGCTTTTCCATAATACAAATAGAGAAGAGAGAATAATGAAGACTTTTTTCCCAAGACAGTGAACGAACAAAACCTATTTGAATATTTCGGCCCTATATCTAAGGGCCGTCTTCAGCAAAGAAAATAATAAACAACAACACACTTATAATAAAATTTATCGGTTAAAAATCCATTTTTTAAAATAGCCTAGGCATCATTACTTCTTAACGAAAAGTTCAGCCAAGACTCTTGGCTGAGTCTCCTTAAGGCTGAACTTTTCGTTATTCTCTCATTATTCTCTCTTCTGTATTTGGACTACCCTCATCTTAAATCCCACTCTTTATACAAAAGTTTAGCTTTTGCAGAACAGCCCTTTCAGAATGGGAGCTCATTTAATATAAAATAACTTAATATAATACAGCTTTTTCATATAATATGTATAGTTTGAATATATATAATTTTTTAATGTAATATAATTTTTTAAAATACAGAATAACTTTTATAGTATAATATAACTTTTCGAGATAAAATATTATGAAAACTTCGAGAACATCCGCCTGAAATACTTTTTTTGACGGTAGAATGATTATGCACCAGATGGTGTGCAATTATCGATACTCTATAGTTGATAGTTTGATTGGATCGTTGGTCTGTTCTAACAGTTATATTTGTCACCGCTTCTATCCTTAGAAAAAATGGTATACTGTTCACCAGCATGTCCTCTGAGACTCGAAGAAATATAAATAAACTTTTAATAGCTCCGGGAGTTTTTGCTCGGTAACATTGTGACCTTATTCGGGTAAAGATGGCTGTTTTACTGTCCAAAATGCTAGAATGTCACAACATCCAGTGGCAGGATCTCTTTTGTTACTTTAAAAGGGAAGTATTTCTTTAAATACTCATTAAAATGAACCCTCTTTCAATAATCCACATCTATTTGTTCAATACAGTCACTCCTGGGGAGAAAAAAACGCGATGCAGGACCGTCATTCTCTGGAAAATAAAGGAACTTTTTAATTCGTAAGTTGTTGCTTCAGAAGATATTTTCTTAAACCACATTGGCCTGCCATAACATACAGAAAAAAAGATCAAAATGGGATTTTTAAATGCCAAGTGAAAATACTGAAGAAAACACAGAAAGCGAATATTTCGAGAGAATAATCGCCTCTCTTCTTCAGCGCAAACAAACTAATAAGATCAAGAAAAAACAAAAAACCAAAAAACAAGTCCAGAAAGTACAACAAAACCAATGAAAAAAAAACACCAAAAAAATTAAATAAAATTCAATAAAAGATCACAAATTAAAAGAATTAAAATCAAATACCTAACAAACGATAAAGCGAGTTATTCGCAAATATCTGCGATTTGCATAAAATCCAATCAAAATTGAACTGCCCGCGACGGAGTTGTTCGCTAGTACCAGTTAGTATCCGAATAGATTGATTCACATCAAGCTATCTACATTAATTCTTTTTAATTTAAATTTTTTACTTATATCCTTCAAATGCGACATTAACGTCGAGGACCAACCCATAGTATTGATACTTTTTGGCATTTTTTGAACAGTTCGTGGTAATGAACTGTAATTAAGAAGCGATGCGGCTCAATAGAACCGAAACTCTTAAATACAGAATTGTGATATCCAGAGGTACATCAAAATAATTAGCTTATTATGCTAATTCCAAATATATAAGATTCATCAAGTTTACCGTTACTGATCAAAAGCTACGAGCCTGAGAAAATTTTTCAAATTTTCGGAAAAGGGGGGAACGAAAATGCAAAGGAATCTTAATGAAAATATCACCATTAGATCCAGCGTATCAGAGAACTATCCTAGAAGTTTCAAGCTCCTATCTGCAGAAATGTTGAATTTTGCATTTTTTCCTCAGGGGTGATCACATCGAACCAATACTCCTAAAATATCGGGAAAGAACTCATTTGAACGGAAATTAAAGATCTAGTGCTCTTTTTAAGTGACGGAAAAGACTGTATGGCAGCCAGCCCCCTACCACTCCCCCTTTTCGTCAAATTCGTTCCTTCAAAATTTTGAGATAGCCATGTTGTCCAGTGCTGTTAAAAAGCCCAGTAACTATGCCTTTGGGGATAACATGACCCTCCACAGACTCTGGGGAAAGATCTCTAACTCATGAAATTTGCCCACTGTTTACGTATTGCATTTATTTTTGGGAGTATACAGACATTTTCTGACGGGGGGGGGGGTATGGGGATTATCCACGGGGATAATTTCTGTGGGGAGGGAAGTTTCCGGGAGTAGTGAACTTTCTCAGGGAAACTTTATATGGGGAGAATTTGACAGAATTTCTATTGCAATTCTTTTTATTTGTCTTACTTTCTCTTTGCCGACTCAGTTTTACATGCTGAGATGTTAAGGAGAACTGTCCAGGGAAAATTTTTTACCGGGTTGCAATTGTCTAGAGTATCTTTCTGTAAAAGTGGGGGATTTTCCAGACGAAACTTTCTATGGGGGCAACTTTCTACTTCGCTTGGGGGGGCATTTGTGGGAAGAATTTTCCAAGAAGAGGTAGGGATTTTCCACATGATTTTAAAAACAACAAGATACTAAATTATTTTTCTAATGAAATTATGCTAAGAAGAAATTTCAATGGAATTATTTGGGAGGAATTTTCCTGGTGGCGGGTATTTATTAGGAAATAACTATCCGTGGGGAAGGAATTTTCTATGGAGGGGACCCGAATTTCCCGGCATTACTTAAAAACGATCATATTTTTTTTTCATCTGAAAGTATGGAGCAACGTTAAAAGTTAAAACGAACAGAAATTACTACGTTTATAAGGAGGAATCGCCCCCTCCTTAATACCTCGCTATTTACGCTGAAGTTTTTTTTTTACTATTTTAAAAAGGCTTATTATTCTAATTAAATGGTCATTATGATTCAGGAGTCGTTCTGTTCGTTTTAAGTTTCGACGTTACTCCTTTCTTTCAGTTGAAAAAAGTTGTTCTTTTTTTATTTAATTCCCAGAAAAAGGCACACCTGCAAATGTATCTCAGGATGGAAGAATCAAAAAATAATTGTAGGATGGCCATTTACACGGTTTTCAATATGAGTATTTGATCAAATGTTTTGTGGGGATATCCCTAATGGATGCTGGCACGGTACGAGGGGGCCTAACCCAGCCACCCAGGAAATATGGAACCAATAAAATATACACAAAAATACTCATGAGAAACATTCCTATCCAAATCCTGGTTCCCGGCGGTTCTCACCTTAGAAGGCATGGCAAAAGTAGCAATCATGATGAAAAAAAAAAAAAATGTCCTCTAGCCCTTCGTGATTTAGCGACGCCAAAGGGGAGTTAAAAAGTGATTCTAATAGCTCGTTCCAGCATATCGCTGAGGACACTATGGAACATGAGCTGAATTGAACTTTGATAGATTGCTGGTCAAGTTTACAAAAAGGGGGAAAAGCTGTGTCTTTTATCTGTTTGATCTTTTGCCAGGTATTCTGATCACTAAAAGAAAGCCAAATAAAAAGGGAAGACCAACTTTTCTAGAAAATAAAAGCTAGAGTATGAGATTAAATCTTGATTCAATTTGGAAGGCATTTTGTCATTGTTCCTCCAAGAGACTGTAAAATCGCTACCATAAACGGATGGATTGTTTTTTCTGTGGTGAAGAGACAGTCCACGGAGGAAAGGGAAGTTTAAATATAAAAAAATATGTTGTAATCGAAGGATTTTTTGTTGTTCTTGCTGGATTAGGACTTCTTATAAACGGAATAATCTGATGTTTGAGTTCTTTTGCTGGCTAAAAATTTGACATTGCAAATGCGGGTAAAAACGGATGAAAAGATGGAAACCTTCCTTCTCTGAACATTGTGATTGGATGAAGAATACACATAAAAAAAATTAACCAGTGGAATTGAAGTATACATTTTATCATGAAAGTTTCGGACAGTAATTTTTCTTAACTCTTTTGGTTGTTTTCTCACCTATAATTGATATCAACCTCCTGAAACCGATTTGATTAATTTGATGTGTTTAAGCGCCTTTTGCATGCAGGTCCAACAGGATTTAGTGGCCTAAACATGTGTGCCTGGGCATCTCAACTTTTGTTCTGTTAAACCTTAGCGATTTTTGGTAGAAAATCTTTCGACGGCTTTGCTCGAGAGCCATCTGCCGATTTTGCATCGAAAATAGTTCCGTTATGTTATTTTCTTTTGTCGGGAGTGAGGCGTAGTCGACTTCCCTCCACCTGGTGTAAATCCTAATGCGCCAGTTGTGTTGTATAGTTCCACCGCGCTTGAGACAGTTTCGCCACTCTTGGTGCATTTCCGTGACGCTTGGCCCGTGCACCTGGTGTACATGATTTCTGAGAATCGGCAACCCCTCGATAAGGAAATAGGTTGGGGATTCCCTTGATCTCCCGAAAAATCAGTAGAAACAGAAACACTGTTGGCTATGTGCTTGCTTTAGGCATGGAAATCCAACAATAGATACGTGTAAACGCGAGTTTTAAGCGCAGAGGATAAGTATTGTGACGAAAGATGCTTCCCGACTGGTAGAATTTTAAATCTTAGACACAGAGTTATATGGATGAATGCTTCTTGCATTCCTGCATCGATTAGCATAAGGGCCTAAAAGGTGATAAGAGGGTATTAGCCCCTTCTTCTCCCAATAAAAGATAAAAAAAAACTTGTTGCAATTGGGGTACGTATGACACTTCACTGTGAACAAAAACTTTTTTATCAATCGATATCCGTCCCCCCTGTCCTTGGAAAATGAACAGGTTGTGCACCCTGTGCTTGGTAGGAGAATATTTAATTCGATGTAAAAAGCTCGGGTGTAAAAAGCTAAATTTGAGAACTAAAGACTTCAGCTATTTTTTAAGAATTCCCTAATACCAGAACGGCATTTGGGTCGAAGAGAGTGTGTATGTGCTAAAGACTAGAAATAACTAATAAAATATTCATTAATTAATAAAAAATAAATAAAAATAAAAATTAAAATAGCCAAATTAAAATAAGGAATAATAATTAAATAATTAAAATAATAAATTGAAGGCACTGAAGATTCTGTAAAATTTTTACCTGGAAATCTTCTGGGAGACAGGGGATTGGGGATCCTGCCCTGGGGCGTGAGAGAGGCGAGAACCGCAACTGCGTCACATACAGTTCGGGCTTTGAGGATAGGAAGGGTGGCAGAGGGTTGACGTAGCTTCTTCGGGGAATCTTTGGTTTGTTTTCTATAGATAACTTCTGTTTTCTGTTTCTTCCTGATTGCACAATCGGATGTGAAAAAACCGCGTCATCAGAAATGATTTTAAAGTAAGAAAAAACTAAGGTTGGATTCTACATATTTCGAATTCTTAAGTTTGCCTTGTATAAATACTAATATTTTTTCGTCTTTTCTTAATTAGTTGAAAGACTAGTTTTTTTTCGCATCAATTGATTAGTAATTATTGCAATGAGGATTCTTTTTTCTCTCATAAGCTGTAGTTCGATCAGGATGACACCGGTATATTTTGAACATTCAACAGTATACATCGGTGTGGTGGCTATTTAAATGGAACCTCGAGGAAAGAATTGTTGACTATCTATCTAATCAGTAATCTTGAGTTTTCCAGCCCTCCATTTATGTGTTTATTGTAGCGTCATCCTCATACTTATAAAAAAAGTAAAAGACACTTTGGGTAATTTTATAAGAACGAGGAAACGTCTCAAAAAAGAACTGACAGGAACTGATTTTGTTCATTGTGCTTGTTCCGTGTTAATTTTTGTTCGTGGAACTTTTTGCGTGCTAATTTGTTTAAAGATGAAGTTCCTAAAAATGTTCCTAAAAAATATTTATTTATTATATGAACTATTTATTAATACTAATATTTGTATCTGCAAGCCTATACGAATAGTTAATTTTACAGTTTCTAATCCAATTAGGCAAATGTAAAAGATACCTAGCAAATCTGAAGAAGATTGATCGTAGGTGCTTTTTATCTGTAAGTGTAAAAAATTTTCAGAAAGGAGCAATGTAAAGCAGATCTTGAAGGGCTGTGGCGTTGTAGATGGATGCTAGAAGCTAACGGTTGAAGTTCCTTGTTGAAGTTCCGGTTGAACTTGAACAAGGTATTAAGTGTTATCTTTTCAAGAATACTTTTGAATCCAAACAATTAATCGGCTTTATATCCTTCATGTTCCAACATGTTCCAAGGAAACGTCTAAAAAAAATGCTTTGTGTTTTGGACCTCGTCCAAAAGACTGCTAAAGACTTAAAAAAAATTATGAAATGTGCAACAAAATTAAGACAATTTAATGAAAATACGGAAAAAATTTAATTCTTCAATCTTGTCCCCTCATAAGAATATTTTTATTTTCCTCACCCCCTTCTCTTTTAAAAATTGAAATAATGTGTATTATCCCAGGGAAACAGTGGATGTTTGCCATTGGAAATTCTCCACCATAGTCCGTTTCTTGAGATATGCGTTTCTCTTTGGCTCCTTATTTATCTTTCATGGGCTGTTGATCTTACTAGTCTTCAAACTTTTGCTTGGCATTGATTAATAATTATGAAGTTGTACTGATGAGAGATATACTGTTTAGCTTAACTCAAACTTCGAAATAACAGAAACAAAGGGATCTAATAACCAACCCCCTTTGGATAATATCAAGTTGGGGGTTCTCTTGGCCAAACGAGTTCCTTTATTTTAGAATGAAAACCTATTGTGTTGGATACATGGCAGCTTCTAGAATCTACAATTGCTGTGACTAATGCAAAAGACGCGGCTTCAGTTTTACTGAAACCGTATCAAACAGTTCAATGATTGTAAGTAAGGAGCAACTATTGTAACCGAAACTTATCAATAATGTGTAGCAGCAACATCTCAGGAACAGGTACGGGTTTCGCGTTGAAACTTTCTGGGGAAATTAAGTAGGACGTTGAATTAAGTGAAAAGACACTATACGGATCTATGTCTTCAAAAAAAAAGTATATACAATGTCTTGGAAACGTCTAAGTGTACTAGCTTAAAGCTTCCATGAAATTTTGAGGGAGGTGGTGAACTAAATCGTAAGATATTATATAAATCCAGGTCGTCCGAAGGACGGATCTGCAATATGTTTAGAATGGCTAAAGGGTATAATTGAAACTTTCATGATATTTAAAGGGGAATGTAAAACAGAAGTCAGTTGTATATTGTTCCAATCATAAATTCTTTCAGCATAGCCCTATGAAACTTTAGCTTAAAGAGTTGGGAGTGATGATCCCCTTCCCCTAATACAGTGGCGTAATTTCCAATCAATTCCTAAACCTCTCCCAGCTTGTAGAGTCAATCAATTGTCTTTAGCCATCCTCCCTAAGCATATGGTGCTGTCATCTTACATTCTATCTCCCAAAGTGTTCTGACTTGCATTTTAAATGTTAAATTCAAGTTTCTACTTGTGTGCCCAAAGTGAGAGCCAATATAGGTGTTCCTGTAAGAAAGCTCTTGTAACTGATGACTCAGCAGATCGAATGAGCTTTGAATCATCAGCATCTTATAGCTTCTGGAGGATAAGAAATAAATTTATTGAAAACATTGTTGGACCCTTGCATCTGATTTTCAGTTCAAATATTTTAAACAGAAGTCAGTTGCATGACTTCTATAAGGAAACTCTTGCCACTGATGACTGCAGATCTAATGAACTATGAATCATCAGCATATAAACTCATCTTTTTTCTTATAGCTTCTGGAGGATCATTAATAAAAATATCGAAAACATTGTTGGACCCTTACAATTGATTTTCAGTTCAAATGTTTTAAACAGAAGTCAGTTGCATGACTTCTGTAAAAAAGTTCTTGCAACTAATGACTCTGCAGATCTAATGGGCTTTGAATCATCAGCATAAAAGCTCGTCTTTTTTCTTATAGCTTCTGGAGGATCATTAATAAAAATATTGAAAACATTGTTGGACCCTTGTAACTGATTTTCAGTTCAAATGTTTTAAACAGAAGTCAGTTGCATGACTTCTGTAAGGAAGCTCTTGCAACTGATGACTGCAGATCCAATGAGCTTTGAATCATCAGCATATAAACTCATCTTTTTTTTATAGCTTCTGGAGGATCATTAATAAAAATATTGAAAACATTGTTGGACCCTTGCAACTGATTTTCAGTTCAAATGTTTTAAACAGAAGTCAGTTGCATGACTTCTGTAAGGAAGCTCTTGCAACTGAGGACTCTGCAGATCCAATGAGTTTTGAATCGTCAGCATAAAAGCTCAGAGAAATCATAAAAGCTTCTGGAGGAGAAGTCAGTTGCATGACTTCTGTAAAAAAGTTCTTGCAACTAATGACTCTGCAGATCTAATGGGCTTTGGATCATCAGCATAAAAGCTCATCTTTTTTCTTATAGCTTCTGGAGGATCATTAATAAAAATATTGAAAACATTGTTGGACCCTTGCAACTGATTTTCAGTTCAAATGTTTTAAACAGAAGTCAGTTGCATGACTTCTGTAAGGAAGCTCTTGCAACTGATGACTGCAGATCTAATGAGCTTTGAATCATCAGCATATAAACTCATCTTTTTTTTATAGCTTCTGGAGGATCATTAATAAAAATATTGAAAACATTGTTGGACCCTTGCAACTGATTTTCAGTTCAAATGTTTTAAACAGAAGTCAGTTCCATGACTTCTGTAAAAAAGCTCTTGCAACTGATGACTCTGCAGATCTAATGAGCTTTGAATCATCAGCATAAGAACTCATCTTTTCTCTTATAGATTCTGGAGGATCAATAATAAAAATATTGAAAACATTGTTGGACCCTTGCAACCGATTTTCAGTTCAAATGTTTTAAACAGAAGTCAGTTGCATGAGATGAGCTTTTTAATCGTCAGCATAAAAGCTCATCTTTTTCCTTATAGCTTCTGGAGGATCATTAATAAAAATATTCAAAACATTGTTGGACCATTGCAACTGATTTTCATTTCAAATTTTTTAAACAGAAGTCAGTTGCATATTCTTCCAATCATAAATTCTTTGTGCAACCAAATTTTCAGAACCCAAATCTTTGGTCTGAAAGGCCCATTAGGTTGCTATGGCAGACAATTTAAACGTAAAGCTCAAGGATTTTGTCAGATGATACTACCTTGGTAGAGGACTGAAATCTCAGCCAGCATATGACATTGAATAATTTCCCAGTTGAACCCGCTGTTTGAGTTACTTGATACCAAAACTATTTTGAGATTTAAATTGTCCTGTGGCAGAATCTTAAAGCTGAACAGGCATTGACTCATGGGCCTATGGTAAGCTAGTCCTTTAGGTTGGTAATTTTTATATATACCTAAATGGACTATTCGAATAGCTCTGAAACAAAATTGGTAAATTTTTTGTAGTTCATATAATTGACTTACCAATAAAGTGAACACACCACTCGATGCCTTTTTTCTGCCCTATAAAACTTTAGCTTAAAGAGATGGGATTGATGATCCCCATCTCCTCATACAGCGGCATAATTTCGTCTTAATCCTGGAAGAGGGGAGGCAAATTTTACCAAATTAAGTAAAAATGACAGTGAAAACTGAAAAAGAGTCATATAGTACCATAAAGATAAATATATACTAAAGAAAACTGACTAGTTTATGTGGATGCTTGAATTTGGCAGACTTATCTTAGTTTTAATAATATTTTTGGGCAAACTGAATTTCAGCTGGGGGGGGGGCGTAAACTGGGGTCGGGGGGCTTACCTAATTCTATTAGAGGCAGCTGTCTCCCCTGCTATACCGCAAATGGCGACCCAGCCCTCATCTGCGGAAGATTATCTTTGTAATAACTTTGAATGTTGCTCTTTATTTTCATTTGAAAAACACTTTTTTACTTAATATGAAAAAAGCCGATATGCAAATTTTTTATCAATGCTTGAATAGAAATAATGAAAAAAAAACGAATTTTCTGATGAGCTAAGTTCCATTTAGTTCTTTCTATTTTTTCTTCAAAACTTATTTTATCAAAAAAGGATAATATTGCACGTTTTTAACGGTTTTAAGTATGTTACTAAAAATTATTGAAGAATAAAAGTGTTATTCAGGTGTATAAAATTAGAAATGACAGTTAAATTATTCTTAGATATAGTAATTATCAAGGAGGCACACTCGTGCCTCTATAAAGAGGCGACACACGACAATGTTAAGCGATCTTCGGTTCCAGTGGTCGCAGACGGATGGGGAGGGATGTATTTCGTAGCCCGAGCTCCAACTAAGAAACCTGCAAAATTTCATCCCCCTCCAACTTTTTCTTCATGGGGAAAATCTGGCCGAAAGTTTCGACCTGTCAACCCAAGCCCCCCTTTAACGTTGTCCGATCGGGCTGAAATCCACAAGTTAAGGTCCCCTAGGGCCCAGGAGCTTATCCGCGAAATTTCAGCTTGATCCGATAACTCCTTCCCTGTTTTCCAGAAACCACGCATAGCCACTTAAAATTCATTTACTTTTTTTTCCTAGACGCCTACAGGTCACATCCGACATCGGATCTGGGTGTACGAAGACTCATTCGATGCGGAATTCTCCGAGTAAGTGCCCATGAAAGTTTCGTAGGAAAATCTTAACCCCCCGAAAGTTTCGACCCTCCAACTATATAATATATATATATATATATATATATATATATATATATATATATATATATATATATATTCACAGATGGAACACAGGAACACAACTACCATGGCACGTAACTAATATAGCGCGTTATATTTCACAATATATATATATATATATATATATATATATATATATATATATATATATATATATATATATATATATATATAATATAGATAGATATATTCCTCGGCACGCTTTCTTTTCTTACTTTCTCTTTTAGCCGCAAGCCTTTTGGCATTAACTCTTTGAGCCGCTCCTCGGCTGTTTCTTCTGCCATTGTAGGATTTATACTGAAATTTCTCTTCGCCCCCTAATCGCCCCCTTATATTCTTATAATGACGCCATATACAAAGCCTTATATACTTATAATGACGTCATATGCTTACAAACACATAAACATACAACTTATTTTTATATACTAGCTGTTGGGGTGGCGCTACGCGCCACCCCAACACCTAGCTGGTGGGGGCGCTTCGCGCCCCTCCCCCCAAGCCCCCCGTCTGCGTAAGTCGATACGCGCCATATTAGTTACACGCCATTGTAGTTTTGTCCCTGTGTCCCACCTGTGAATATATATATATATATATATATATATATATATATATATATATATATATATATATATATATATATATATATATATATATATATATATATATATATATATATATATATATATATATATATATATATATATATATATATATATATATATATATATATATATAATTTATATGTTATTCGCCAGTCGAAAAACATGACGTGAGTCGACAAACAACTTCATCACGGCATAATGCTCAATCCTTATAATGACGTCAGTCGACAAACATGCATGACGTCAGTCAACACACAACACACAAACAAATTATTTATATATATATATATATATATATATATATATATATATATATATATATATATATGTGTATATATATATATATATATATATATATATATATATATATATATATATATATATATATATATATATAGATAGATAGATAGATAGATAACACGTGGAAAGTAGATATTTGCTTCCTATGTAAGAGAATTTGTCCAAGGAAGTACAGGAGCTTTTTATTAATAAGAGAAAGTTTTTTTTATATCTTTTTAACCTTGGAGAATGGAACCATGGTTTATTCTACAAAAGCAAAGGTTTATTTATGAGCATAATTTCAAAAGTGGTGTCATGAACCCCAAGCTATTTTTCATATTGCCTTTTGAGTGATTCCACTCAAAGTGATACTAGATGTAATATTTATTGCAATGCTGGAGTACCATAGCCTCAGTACCAGATAGGTTCTGTGGCTCCTCCTTTGCTACCCAAATAAGGCCACCAAAATGAATTATGTTTCGCGCAGTCATGTCCTTATAACCGACAAAGTCATCTCCATTGAGAATAAAACCCTCTATTGAGAATGTCCCTAAAACGTCTCTATTCTCACTTGGCTTCAGCTCTCCCTGCTCAGGGCTAAATTTGGGAAGAAAACCCTCTAGTTTTACTGAATGGTCTTACAACATAATAATTGACACAAATCCACTCTGCCTCTGTGGGTGGGTTTGTCAAGGTTCCAACTAATGGTCATCTTTGCCCAAGCCAACGCCTATGCACTGCTGGATCAGGTTCGGGAATGAATGAATCTCAATTCAAATAAATTTTATTTGGCAACATGGTGTAATGTAGAATTTTTTCGTACTTTTTGCAATGGTAGCTCTTTTCCCCGAAATGGGACAGACTAATACGGCCAAAGACAAGATTTTCGGACCCCCCCCCCCCGACACTGGATCCGGTCGGGATTTCAAATATGAGATCTGAGGTTCGAGGTCCTTTTAAATATGAAATTTCATTAAGATACGATTACTCTTTCGTAAGTTAAAAATACCTCATTTTTTCCTATTTTTTTAATTAACCCTCCACCCAACTCCCCGAAAGAGAGTTGACCCTTTCCAGTTATGTCAATCCCGTATCTAGGACTTGTGCTTATTTTTCCCAACATGTTTCATCCCGATCCCTCCACTCTAAGCGTTTTCTAAGATTTTAGGCTCCAGTCCCCCCCCACAACTTCCCCTTCACCGGATCCGGTCGGGCCTTAAAATAAGAGCTCTGAGCCATGATATCCTTCCAAACATCAAAATTTATTCGTAAGATCCGATCACTTCTTCGTAAGTTAAAAATACCTCATTTTTCTAATTTTCAGAATTGACCCCCCCACTCCCCCAAAGAGAGCGGATCCGTTCCGGTTATGTCAATCACGTATCTAGGACTTATAATTATTTTTCCCATCAAGTTTTATCCCGATCCCTCCACTCTAAGCGTTTTCCGAGATTTTAGGACCCCCCCCCCAAACTCCCCCTAATGTCACAGGATCCGGTTGGGATTTAAAATAAGAGCTCTGAGACACGATATCCTTCCAAACATCAAATTTCGTAAGTTAAAAATACTTCTTTTTTTCTATTTTTTTCCGAATTAACCCAGGTGGTAAAATCGGTAAAACGACTATTTCTGATTTAATCTGGTCCGGTCCTTGATACGCCTGCCAAATTCCATCGTCCTAGCTTACCTGGAACTCAGGGCTGCCAAATTTTTTAAGGAGTGTGTCATATTTTTTCCGAAAATGTGCTTTTTGTGTCATCTCGGATTCCATAATGTGTCACAAAATGTGTCATTTTTTGCTGCAGGTGGTATCAAATTTAATTACCAAATCTTTATTTAGAGTTTTGAATATATAATCTTTTCCAAATCAGTTCAAAAAGGAGTAAACTTAGCCTTTAACTATTATCTTGGGATCAAGACGTTTTTATGACGTCATGAAAGTAATAGGAACATTCGATTAAATTAATGCTACACATTGTGAATTAGTGTCTGGGCGGCTAACGCGGCAAGCTTACATTTATAAAAGTTTTAGAGACAATCAAATCCGACAGTAAATTAAAGACTTTTCGCATGACGTCGTAATCGTAATCGGCTAAGCTTTAGTTGACACCTTCGAAAGGGGAAAAATATAAGACCACAGTAAAGGCGTTTGAGTTTTTATTTTGCGAGCATAAAACTTGTCCGAGACCTGGATTCAATCGAGAAGAAATTCGTAAAAATGAAGTATAACGCCTGAACACAATTTCTTTTGTTTTAACATGCTTGTTCGCCTACTATTCTTCTCTTGTACAGTATGTCACTTTGACTCGGTCATCGGAACTTAGTTCCCAGAAAAAACAGTTCCAACTGTCTGTCTATCAACTTGTCTGTGGTTCATTGTGCCCTCATTGAAGCTTAGCTTGAACCAACAATACTACTAAGCCGTCTTCCTATCTTAATTGTTAAAATCGTACTTTTAATGGACCTAGAGGCCGAGGAAAAATGTAAGCCAAAATTAATTGCATATTTGTACTAAAAATTAAAGATGAATATCAGATATATAAGCACCGAACAACTTGGTAACCTCTCACACACAGACCCGCCTCCCCAGAACTTCAAGTATATTCGACCCTGGCTATATTGCGCACGAATATCCCAGTCGCGCACGGTTCCTGAGGTACGAGAGACCAGCTGCTTTGCATGCATCAGTGAGTCTTTCGTGTCGAGAAGTAGACTGTTCCTGAGTTTCGTTTTTATATTTGATAGAACTGAAAATTGACGTTCTGCAGCTGCACTGGAATGCGGAAGAGTACACAGATTTAGCATGAAAAGGGACAGCTCTTCGAACTGTGGCTTGCCTTGAGCATCTTTTGCATTCAATAACGTCTTCCAAAAGATCGAAGGAGACATTTCAGTTCCCATGGTTCTGATAATCTCATCCCTGTGCTCACTCATCAAGATCCACTGAGTCTCTATTACATTCCTTGACATTTCCACTTCACCTTCATGTTTCCCAAGTAAGCTGCTGAACCGACCAGTCAGTCCCACTAGAGTGCCAACTTTTCCGCTCAAAGCAGTCACTGGGTCTAAACAAGCCAGAGCTTTTAAAGTGGGATCAGAATAATCAGTTCATTTCCTCGTTTGTTTGAAAACTTCTACAAGGAAGCTCAGGCAGTTCAACCTAAACTGTTTGAGATCATTCGAGGGTATCACATCCTTATATTTCAGCACTTGTATTTCGGTATTTGGACCAAAAGAAATCTCGGAGATTTCCTTGAAACAACCTGAGATCATGGTTATGACAAAAGCATCATCATTCTCTAAGATCTCAGTTTTGACCAAATACTTCATGATAGACTTCATGGTTGCCCTTGAGCTGGAAAGGAGTTTGTGAATGCGAGTGTCACTACTTTGGAACTACAAATTCAAGCAATTGATCTTGTTGATCTTTTTCATCATTTTTAAGTGAAACAAGGTAAGGTTAGAATGAAGTAATCTTGTTTGAAAATAGAAATATGTTCAGTTAGAAATGTTGAAGCTATGTTTATTTACTCAATATGTAAGCCATTCAACTAGCTTCAATCTAGTATTTTTGTCATATTTGTTGGTGCCTTTTAAGCCAGATGGATTATTATGAAGGAAAGACTTCTCTGGAAATTTGTAATCTTGTCCAAGGTGCGATACCCCTCCTGTACTCTTAAAAATGTGGCTCTTAAAAGTTGCTGCTTATTCATACAGATTTGGTAAACTGTTCGCTGTTTACTTTTTACTATTCAAGTATGTACCAGTTGGCTACATCACATACTCAATTAAGCAGCCAATTAAGTTCAGATATTCAACGTGCATTTTGATTTGAAATTTCCACCTACGGCTGCTTTCTTCTCGTGGTTTAAATTTTAAATGTGGTTATGGCATCTGTTCTTTATTCCACACTGTATGTGTACTACTGCCACTTTAGATAGTGCTATTCTCTTCCGTTAATTTGTAGCTTTCCTGGAGATAGAAAACTGAAATTTTACTTTTCTTTTATTATCATTTAAAAAACATGACTTGGATGACAAAATTGTGTCATTTTTTTTGAAAAATGTGTCATTTTCGTCGATTGTGTCATTTTTTATCGAAAAATGTGTCATTTGCGTCGATTGTCATCATTTCGACTGAATGTGTCATTGTGTCACTCCACATCAAATTGTGTCATTTTGACACAAAATGTGTCAATTTGGCTGCCTAGCCTGGAAGTACCTAAAGCAGCAAAACCGGGACAGACCGACAGACTGACAGAATTTGCGATCGCTATACGTCACTTAGTTAATGCCAAGTGCCATAAAAAAGGGGGCGGGTCGTTCTCAAAGTTTTTTTTTAAGTTCTCTTATTTCCTCTCTTGATAAACCACTAATGTAGCAATAGGATTCTTCCAAAACTGAAGTTACAAATGGAAGCTTTTTACGACATGCTGCTACACTCAACGCTATAGTTTTACGGAGTTTTGTTCGGCAATGCAATCACCTAACATACATGTCATAGATTTAAAAGGCTGGGAGTTTTCTCCAGTGGATACTTTCCCTTTTACTAAGAATACTACTTGTCTAGTGACTCTCTAACGCTTTCAAAAAGTATCTCATGGGAGACTTTCAAATTGCAGTTTGAAGCTTTCTTATTTGCTACCTAGGTTACAAGTAATCATGAAAACCTAAAATGGAAAACCATTCACTTGATGAAACAGAGGAAAAAAATCTTAATGTCACCTTGAGCTGGTAGGGTTGGAAAACGTCATCTTTTTTTGAAATTAGAAAGCGAATGTCTTAAGGACAAATATTATAGTATAAAAAAAAATCTAATCATGCAATTTGAGAAAAGAAAAATGCTACGGAAGTAAAATTTAAACCTGCCAACGTTCAAAAATAAAAAGTAAAAAAAAGGTAAATTAAAAAAAAGACGATCCGAGTTTAAGAGTTTAAGACGATCCATGGCTCGGAATAATAAAATCAAAACTTTCTTTTAAATCAAACAAATTGTATTACCCGTGTATTTCCTATTTTATCTTTAGAAAAATAATGTAATCTGGCATGAAAAGTCATTTTGCTAACAAAAATATGTTTATTTGTATAGATATAGAAAAGGCTAAGATTGAAAAAAAACACAATAGATTTGAAAAAGAAGTGTTGCAACGATAATTTTTTTGATTAAAAATTACACTTCCAATATTTTATTTAAAGACTAAAAATTATAGTGCTATCCAATGCTTGGCAATTCCAAGTTCTAAAACTAAAGAAAAAAAGAAATAACACTAAACTACTAACGGAATTGTAAAAGAAAAAATGAAAGAAAAACTGAAACATAATTTGAAGATAACGTTTTTTATTTATTACGAAATCATATTATATCAAATGAAAAATCACTAAATTAAATACAAAAGAAAAGAATGATGAAAAAAATAGCGCGAAAGTAGGCTACTTGAAAAGTACTTGAAAAATTAGAAATCACTGTATGTAAATGATCTTGAGACATTCAAGGTCAACGATGAAACGCAATTTCTGAACTTTAGAATTCCATTATCAAAGAAAAATGAATTTAAGGGAAGCTTTGGTCTTCTAACAGGGATTAAGAACTGCTATGTCACTGTGATTGCATAGTTACCTATTGAAACGGGAACATTGACAGTGGACTGCAGAGGTGACACCATTGACAGCAAAATTAAAAAATTCAAAACGAGCCAATATGTAACTTAATTTGTTTAGTTTTGATTTTCAAATGAGTCAACAATTTGTAGTCTGACATTGGGCTTTTTGAAAGCTGGTGAATTTTTTTATTTTCAAGTTTTTTCTCATTTTTCAAACTTTTTTATTTTCAAACTTTTTCTAATTTTTCAAACTTTTTTATTTTCAAACTTTTTCGGTTATAAAAGCTTCTCTGAAAAAAAAAAAAAAAAAAAAAAAAAAAAAAAAAAAAACAAAAAAAAAAAAAAAAAAAAAAAAAAAAAATGCGATTTAATACTTTTTGCGTCCATGTGGCTTAATTAGGTATGTTATCTGCGTTCAATCGTGAAGTAAAATATAAAAAAAGAAATGTGCCCAAATTTTTAATTTAGTTTTTCAATTAACTTCATAATTTTGTTTTCAAAACCTGATGTTGTTTGTTCAGTCTTATGATTTAAATTTCTGTTTGTTTTTGTTTTCATTCATTTATTTGTAATTATTTCTTGTTGTTCTAAGCTTGATTTATCATAGGACTTTATTTCTGCTCGTCAAATGTTTTCATGTGGCTCTTTATTTTTTTTTGAAAGACTTCTTATTCGGAAATTTGTTTGTATTTTCTTCAGGCATTACGTGTGCACGCGTGTATACGTAATGCTTGAGTAGACGTAGTGTCTTTGATTTAGTTCAACGTCCCCGTCAACATTCCCTGGAAGTGTCAACTTAATACTCCTAGCTGTCCCTGCGATATTGCAAATACACCATTTTGACAACTTGGACGCGCATAGTGTCTTTGATTTAGGTTAAAATCCCCTTTAATGTTCCCTGAAAATTTCATCTTCATACCCCTAAATGTTCGTGAGGTATTCGTACACCCGTTTTACCACCTGGATGCATATAGTGTCTGTTTATTTGACTTAACATACCCCACAACATTCCTTGGCAGTTTCAGCTTAATTTCTAACTTTTCTGAGATATTGTAGATGCACATAGTGAGAGTGTGTGCTGATGCACATAGTGTCTTTTGTTTTATTTCAGAATCCCATCAATATTCTATGGAAACCTCAATTTCATACTATAAGCCGTTCCTGAGATATTGCAGATTCACCATTTTGACAACCAGAACCAAAAGTATCTATTGATTTAGTTCAGAATTTCCTGAAAGTTTCAGATTATTACCCTAGTTATTACGGAGATATCTCAGATACCCCCTTTTGACAGCTTGCATATAGATAATGTCTTATGATGTAGTTCCACATCGTCCTCAACATGCCCTAAAAGTTTCAGCCTCTTACCCTTTGCCGTTTCTGAGATGCTGCAGATACGGCTTTTTTAACCTAGATGCACGTAATGTCTTTTGAATTAGTCCAACATCCCCTCGAAACTCACTGAAAGTTTTAATTTATGCCCTTAGCTATAAATTATTTTTCGTTGATACAGTTCATGGAACAAACAAGTTTTCCTATTTTGCTAAGGGTGTATTTTTCTCTGGAAACATAACTAAATGAAAGACGATTTTTTTTTTCAAAACTATTTTGTCAAAGGTTTAAAGAATATCTTGACTACTATGTTGGGAAAACGAAACAATCCCTTTTTAATTGTTTTCCTTGTTTCCTTCCCTAAACGTCAATCTTACCGTGTATGTTTTAGCATGATACGTAGAGGAAAAATGTCTCATCCTCTATTTAACTTTTTATTAGATTTAAATTTAGATAAATTTAGATTTTTCATTAGATAAAAAATATTTAAACTTTTTATTAGATTAAATATAAAAAAATTAAAATTTGAGCAACATTAAAATTTAAACCAACAGAAATTACTACGTATGTTAAGGAGGTTGCCCCCTCCTCAACACCTCGCTCTTTACGCTATAGTTTTTAGCACTTCTAAAAAAGCTTTTTATTATTCTAATGAAACGACCCTGTGTTTCAGGAGTCGTTCTTCGCAAATTGGGACAAAATTCAAACTTTAGCGTAAAGAGCGAGGTGTTAAGAAGGAGGCAACACCCTTCATATACGCAGTAGTTTCTGTTTTAAAAATTTTTTATGTTGCTCCTTACTTTCAGTCGAAAAAGCTTGTTTTTTATTTAATTTTTATCTTTTTTAAATAATGCCTGGAAATGTAGGTTCCGGTTCATGGAGAAATGCCCCTCTCTTCGGAATTATCATCTAGACAATTCAATCACAGTGAAAATTTACCGTGGATAATTATCCTTAAAACCTCTGCGCGTAAAATTGAGACAGAAAAGACAAGACATAAAAACAATTTGTGTAGAAATTATGACAAATTCCTTCACTGGAAAATTATCCTTGAAAAGTCCAGCCCCTAGAAATTTCCCTCCTTATGAAAATTTCCCAATAGAAAAACCCTCAGCAGAAAATTTACCCCCCCCCCATGCGAAAAAATATGCATTCTTCCCAATAACAAATACTATGCATAAACAAATAGACAAAATTTATAATTTAAGGACCTTTCCCCTGGGGGGGGGGGTTCATGTTATGTCCAAAAGCATTTTTATTGGGCCTTTCAACACTGATGAACAAAATGGCTATCTCAAAATTTTGATCGGAATGTTTTTTGGGAAAAGGGGCGGGGGAGGGGACTAGTTTCCCTCAAATCTTTTTGGTCACGTAAAAGGAGCGCTAGAACTTTTAATTCTTGTTCGAATGATTCCCTTCCCAATATTCTAGGGCCACTGGGTCGATACGATCGCCCCTTGAAAAGAAAGAACATGCATCCGTGATCTTTCTTCTGGCAAAAAATAGAGAATATCACATTTTTGCAGATAGGATGTTGAAACCTCTACAATAAGGTTCTCTGATATGCTGAATTTGACAGTATGATTTTCATTAATATTCCTTGACTTATAAGGTATGTTTCCCCCTCTTTCGAAAACAAGGCAAATTTCTCAGGCTCATAGCCTTTGACGGGTAACACTAAACTCAATGAAACTTATATATTTGGAAGCATAATAAGTCAATTCCTTTGATATATTTATTGCTATTAAAATTCCATTTTTTAAAGTTTCGGTTACCATTGAGGCGCGTAGCTCTTTACTTACTGTTCGTTACCGGAAACTGTTTAATAGGCTTTTCAGGGAAAGGATAGCATTCTCTTTTTAAGATTTTGAAAAGGATTTCTAGGCCTCTTAGCCATGGTTTCCATATTTGTTACAGAAGTACCAGGTCCCACTATTGATTTTAATTTCTGAACTCAGTGATTTTTGTCAACTTAGTAAAGAGTAAATAACCGCCCATAGTAGCCGATGCTTAATAAAGATATATCTTTAAAGGAATTCATTTGGTCACATAATAACTAAAAATTAACACGAAAATAATTTTTCTGAATTAATAAATGAAACTCAAAACGACCAGGAATTAAAAGGAATAGTCACATTAAATATTTAGATAATAAATATTACTATGGATGAAAAGAAAAAAACTTAAAACGAACAGAAATTGAAATGACTAATTAAGTCACAGAAAATTAAGATTAATTACCACAGAAAAGTAGGCCGATCATGCCCCCCCTAAAAACTTTAAAAGCCAGACTGTTGTTTGAACTTTACTGAAACTCATTTTCACTGGCCGTATGGGGGCTTATAATAAACCATGGGTTCAAAAAGGCACGGTTGCCTTTTGATCACATTCGGCCATTAGAAGACAGGTAGAAATTCAAATTAATGTCCATTAAGCCTCTTTTCAAGTTTATATGGCCACTTCTTTAATACCAAGTGGTCGGGAAAAAATTAAAAGTAATATGTTGAAGGTACAGGTATTCTACTCAGGCACCGTTGTACATTTTGGCGCAAGGGGTATATTGCACTCCTTAGGGTAATTGCTCCTTGGGCAAGTCGACCCTATGAATATACTTATTAGACCCTTCAATTATTCTGAAGGAACTGGCCATCTCAAAATTCTGATCTTATACCATGGGGGGGAGCACGGCGATGTCTAGGGGCCAAAAAGACATAATTGGGGAGCTGGCCGCCCTCTAATCAGTTTTGGTCTTTAAATCAGTCCTTTGAACTTTCAAATTCTGATCAAATTAGCCCCTAAAAAGTTTCTACGACCACGGCTTCCATACGAAGGGGTCAGGAGAGAAAAAATACTCGAGAGGGACATGGCTCTTCACGAAGAAAGCACTAGCACATTCTTTCTGATTGTCTAGTGACAAATATTTCATGTATCTCTTTTTTGACAACTGTAATTTTGTTCAGATTCAAATAAATAATAATTTGTAATTGCCGGAATATAACAAATAACTTGGAGCGTTAAATTTATTTCAAGCTGTAAGTCATTATTTTGGGGCTAGGATATACTCGGACTATATTGGGCTAGCACTTGCAATTCCGTAGTCTCTCTATTGCCTATATTGGTACCGCTCAATTGATATGCTAGCCATCTTCATTTTTGACGTTGACACAGAGGGAAGATACTGGGGGGGGGGTGAGCATCCCTCCTGAATTCTGTTTGTTTTGGTTTGTTAAATTTTAACAATAGTTTTCAACTTGAAAAGATGGGAGAGGCCCGAGACTTAAACCCTCTCTCAAAGTATAGTGGCTGTTTTAGTTTCCAGTACATTATGAAAAAAATCTTGGTTTTCTTCATTAGAAAACCAAGAAAAGGAAATGTAGGTAAGAAGTGGTGGGTGTTACCAGTCCTATGTAATCCTTTATCTGAATGTAGTAGGTCTAATATATTTGCAGTAGCTTATTGCGTCATTAGTACTACAATTAGATACTTCAATACTACAAGAAAATCCTAAAGTTGAAAACATTGACGTCAATGCTTTAGATAAAAATGGGCTTCAAAAATCATCTCACTTTTCACAATAAATTTGAAAATTCGATACAAATTTATCGTTTTTTTTGAACCAGTGTGCTTGAAGACTGTCAATGCGGATACCCATATATGGTGGGCGCTAGAAACTGACCAGAAAAGTCAAATTTGAGCCAGGAAGATTGTCAAATGGCCAACTATGACCAAAGAAAAAGAATGATGTCCTCAAATAATTTGAGCTATAAGACATGGTTTCCAGGGAGTGGGAATTTTATGGGTAGGAGCGAAAAGTAGAGCTCTGAACAGTAAAAGGTGAGAGTAGCTTGTGATGATGGGTTGACCTCAAGCGGCTTAATGACACAATGAGCTTCTGCAAATATACTAGACCTGCTATATTCAAATAAAGGATTACGTAGGACTGGTATTGCCCACCCCTTCCTTCCTAAGTCTTCTTTTAGGTTCCTTCCGTTGGGATTATTTTTTTTTTGTATACAGCTTTTTGTACAAGCTATATTTTAAATATAGCTTGCGTTTTCTTCCGTTTTAATGAAAATTTTCCACACAAAACATGGAAAAACGCTAATATTTTCAAAAATACAAATCTGGCGAATGGTGTCAAGATTTTAACAGCTTTTTGGTGGATCGTAGAAATATTGATGTTCAGTGAAAGGGCAAGGGGGCAGGCTCAAAGCCATCCCCTTGGGGCTATTTTAGAATGCTGAAAAAACAAGGTATTAACATTTCTGGCATTTGTGCACGAATTTCCAATTATGTCCTCTTATGCTCACCTTGTGTAAATGTCCTCCCTCCTCCTAATCCTATTGTTTCTGCCACAAGAAACATAATCTTTTGGTGATTACCATTTAAATAAAACTATCTGTTGTCTCTATTTAAGACAGGTAATTCTAGAAATGGCAATTTCGATTCAAAGTCGAGAGGCAAAACTAGAAACACGGGTTTTCTAAAGATGATTGAATACTTTGCTGGAAAAAACAAAACAATCCTCTTTTAGATTGGATTCTCTCTTTTCTTCTCCAAATGTCAATCTTATTGTGTATGTATTAGCTTTTAAAAACGAGAAAATGTATTTCTCCCTCACTGGCTCTGGCTTCTTCTTTTCCCTTTATTTTATTTAAAAGGATAGCAAGTCGTTTTTAAAATTGTGGAAAACGTTTTTATTTGAAAACGTCCAAAAACAGTAATTAGCAAATAATATAATTACTATTAATTTTAAACATTTTAATACATAGGTTTTAACTCATTACATAGCTATTAGTCTACATAGAACACAAAGCCATATAGAACTTTAGTCTACGTCATAATTAGTGCTAAAATTAAATATACTACTAATATTACTAACAACTCCCTGCTGCCTTAAGCCGCCTGAGGCCAACACATCACGTACGCTCTTCCTCTATCCCAAACTATTTAGAACCTTCCTCTGTACGTCCTCCTATGAAGTTCCCATTTCCCTTAAATCTTTCCTTGGGACATCCTCACATCTCATTTGGGAATGACCTGCCTTTCGTTCGGCTCTAGTCGGTTGGCCGACAAGTACAATCTTTGGCAATCTGTTATCCTTCATCCGCAGAATGTGCCCTAGCCATATCAATCCTTCTCTAATTATACCCCTAGAAAGCGGGATTGAACCCCATTTTCGTATGGCTTACTGATTGAGATACGGTCAGTCTGTCGGGTACCCAAAGCAATCCTTTGGCAATTTCTCTGGCAAACATCTGACAGACCCTTCTCCGTTTTTCGGAGTGCCCACGCTTCAGAACCACACTTGACCACGGTCATCGCTCTAGCTTTCAATATTCTAATCTTGTTTCGTAATCATCCTTTTCTTCCAAACTTTTTTCAACTGTGAAAAAATAAGCTGAGCTTTGGCTATTTTACTTTTAACGTCTTCATTGTTCCCACCGTCTTTACTAATAATACTACCAAGGTAAATTAAGCTGCCCACCTGATCAATATTTTTGTTACCGAACGCCACCCTTTTATCTTCACTTATTCCCTAGCCTCAGTGACTTAGTCTTTTTAACAATAATTTTCAAACCTATTCTAGCACCCTGAAATTGAAAAACATTGAAAAACCTCCAAAAGTTCATTCATTTTGCTCACACTTTCATCTAAGATGCTTAAATCATCAGAATAACCTAAGTTTAGGAGATTTTACTTCCCTATTTCGGTTCTCGTTCTTCCATTGCCTTTGCTTCTTAGGACAAAGTCCATCGAAATGATCCACGTAAACGAGGATAGAACACTACTCTACATAACTACCAACATAAGACGAAACCAGCTACTAAGCTCATTTTCAATATTTGCAATGCTATTCTCGTATATAGTTCTAATCACTTCGATGTTTTTATTTTGTATACCTTAAGGAAATAGGACCTTCCCTAAAGTTCTTCTGACAGCAGAATCAAACGCTTGGTCATAATCTATAAGACTGAAGACTAAAGGCGTTTCGTGACTCAGGCACGTCTAAATTATTAATCTAAGAAAGAAAATTTGGTCGATCCTCTACCCCTTCTAAAACAACACTGTTTTCTCTTATAAATTTATCTACAGCCTCTCTAAGTCTAAAAAGTATCACCATGCTATCATCTTCAAACTTAAATACGGTAGTACTTAAATTTATACGATTATTGGGTTGGGTCCTGAATGCGACGTAATTAAATACTGGTAATTGGTAATTTTTAAGATTGTAATTGGTAATTATTTAAGAGTGACTTCTAAATCACAAAGGCTGTTTAAGTAGAATAATAAGCTCTTTTACAAGCTCTGATAAAACTTCAGCGTAAATGGCGAGGTTTTAAGGAGAGGGTGACTCCCCTCATTTACGTGATAATTTCTGTTCGTTTTAAGTTTTAATGTTGCTCCTTACTTTCAGTCGAAAAAAATTGTTTTTTTTAAATCTAATTTCTGATGGTTTTTAAATAATGCTGGGAAACCTGGATTCCCCTCTGTTGAAAATTTCCTTTTCGCACAAAAAAATCATCCAAGGACATACCCTCCTGCGTAACCCCCACTCCACCAGAAAAATCCCCCGTAAAAGTGTCTATACTTTCCAATAATCAATACTATATGTAAACAATGGGCAATGATTATAACTTGCAGCCCTTCCCCCCGGCCTTGTGGGGGGGGGGGTCAAGTCATCCTCATAGACATAGTTATTGGATTTTTCGACTACGCCGAAAAGAATGGTTAGCTCAAAATTTTGATCGGGCGATTTTATGGAAAACATAAGCGTCGGAGGGGGGCTAGCTGCCCTCCAATATTTTCGTCATTAAAAGGGACATTAAAACTTTTGATTTACGATTAAATGAGCCCTTTCCTGATATTCTGTGATCACTGGTTTTGATACGATCCCCCCTGGGAAAAAAACACATCCGTTATCTTTCTTCTGGCAAAAAAATGCAGAATTCCCTTTTTTTTTACATAGGAGCTTGAAACCTCTACAGTAGAGTTCTCTGGTATGCTGAATCTGATGGTGTTATTTTCATTAAGATCACTTGATGTTCTGGGTGTGTTTTCCCCCTTTTTTCAAAAACCAGCCAAATTTTCTCAGGCTCGTGACTTTGAAGGGTAACATTAAATTTGGGGAATTTTACATATTCTGATTAGGCATCACAATTCGATTCTTTGTATGTATCTATTGTTGTCGAGACTGTTTCTTAGAGTTTTGGTTACTATCGAGCTGTGTCGTTTGACTGTTGACAACTCCAAACAATATAAATAATGACTATGAGAACAAAGAAAGGGAACAAAAAATGAAAAGAGAAAAAACAAATAGGTGAAAAAACGAGGATTTTATCAGCCAGTAGCTAAATATTGAAGAACAAGCAAATATTTCGACAAGGACCTCCGCCACGTCGTCCTCAGTGCTAAAAAAAAAAAAAAAAAACAAAAAAAACCCCCAGCAAATTCTAACCTTTATAAGTGACCTGCACGAGAGGAAGACAGATACTGACTCAACCAACAAAAAACCAAGTTTAAATCAATGAAAGAGAAGTTACCAATTAGATTGAATAAGTATCCTTTGCCTTGCAACAGATTTTGCCTGTCTACAATTTCGGTTTTCATTAGATATGCGGACATGTTGTCTTAAATTAGATTGAGCGGAAATATTCATAGATTCTTTTAATATTAAATTATTATAAATTGGGCTTAAGGAAATATCTCCCGTGTCTCTATTTATAGCCAAATTTCTATTTATATGTTTTTTTATCTCAATAGCCTCTTTAAAAGATTGCGGTAGACCATTTATAGTAGATATTAAAGTTGCCTCTTCAAAAAGAACTAAATGGGCAGGATTTTCGTATATATGCTGGGCCAGAGCTGAATCAAAGTTGTCATTTTTATTTTCCAATCTCAGGGACTTGTCTATTGAAATTTTGTGTTCTTGCAATCGTTCCCCTAGTTGTTGATTGGTCCTTCCAATGTAAAATCTTCCACATGAACAAGGGACTCTGTAGACACCACTACCTAGTATAGGGTCCGTTTTATCCTTTCCCGAGTTGAAAAAATGTTCAACTTTTTGTTCAGTTTTAAAAGAAACAGAGAGATTATGTCTTTAAAATTTTTCCAAGTTTGTCGCTGAGTTTTGATACGTATGGTAATGTAGTGAAAGTTTTTTTCTCAATTTTTTTCAAAAAAGAGGGGTAGTAATTTCTTTAGTCGACAGGGTTCTAAAAATATGTTCACGTAATCATGTAAAATCCGAGTTAGACTATGTTAAGGACATTCTATTCTGCAATGGCTACCCAATCAACCTCATTGAAAATATAATAGATAGACGATTAAAAAAGATTAAACAGGAAAACAGGAAGCCCGTCCCCCTTGATTCAGGTACACTGGCAATTGAGAAAAAAACTTTGGCAATTGAGAAAAAATTGAGAAACCCCCATGAGAAATTCCTCCATGGAATATTTCCCCCACATAGCCCCCTCTTCTCAACCCCCCCCCCCCCTCCCAACCAAAAAAATCCCCCTAAAAACGTCTCTACATTTCCCAATAACCATTAATATATGCAAACACTGGTAAAAATTTGCAGCTTGCAGCCCCTCCCACGGGGACTGTGGGTGAGTAAGTCGTCACCAAAGACATAGTTATAAGGTTTTTCGACTATGTTGAATAAAATAGCTATCTCAGAATTTTGATGCAACCACCTTGGGAAAAAATGAGCGTGGGAGGGGGCCTAGATGCCCTCCGATTTTTTTGGTCACTTAAAAAGGGCACTAGAACTTTTCATTTCCGTTTGAATGAGCCCTCTCGCAAAATTCTAGGACCACTAGGTCGATACGATCACCCCTGGGGGAAAAAAAAAAAAAAAAAAAAAAAAAATAAACACGCATCCGTGATTTGTCTTCTGGCAAAACATACAAAATTCCACATTTTTGTAGATAGGATCTTGGAACTTGTAGAGTAGGGTTTTCTGATACGCTGAATCTGATGGTGTGATTTTCATCACATTCTCATTCTATTACTTTTAGGGGGTGTTTCACCCTATTTTCTAAAATAGGGCAGATTTTCTCAGGCTCGTAACTTTTGATGGGTAAGACTAAATTTGATGAAATTTATATATTTAAAATCAGCATTCAAATGCGATTCTTTTGATGTAACTATTGGTATCAAAATTCCGTTTTTTAGAGTTTTGGTTACTATTGAGCCGGGTCGCTCCTTACTACAGTTCGTTACCACGAACTGTTTGAAAACCTTTCCCAGGGCATAACTTACAACTCTTGCCCAGAGGGCTGCAGGGGAGTGGTCGTCCTCAAGGACATAATTCCCAAACCTCTCAACTACTTTGAGCAAAATTGTCATCTTAAAATTTTGACTGGATGTGTTTGGGAAAATGATGGGCTTGGCAAGCGAATTGGTTACACCTCAATCACTTTTGACAATTAAAAAGATCACTAGCCCTTTCAATTTCCAATCAAATGATGTCTTTTCAAAGTTTCTACGGCATCTCCTTCTATAACAAGTGCCCTGATCTAAAACCAACCAAAAATAATAATGATAATAATGATAAAATACATGGTGCCAACATCGTTCTTTACTTAGGTAGCGCTATTGCGTTGCATATAATTTATCGACTAAAACCACAATTTTTTTAGTTAAGTACATAATTATAGTGAAAAATAATGAGACGAGCCCTCCACCCAATGCTACGGCCCAGATTCTATCTCCTCTGTCAAAAATATTCCTATGCTTTATTTAATGTTTAAACAAAATACTCTAAGTAATATTAATATTTTAGCATTAGGCTACTATTAATATTTTTCGATTGAATATTATAATCTTAAATTAGTTTTATTTCCTTTAGGTAATTTTGATAGACCAGATCGAAACCACAGCTTTCTGGTGAGTTGAATTGGGAATTATAGTTAAAAATAAAAAAAAATAAGATTATCCACCTCCTGGGGTTAAGATAGCATTTATCATGCACATTTCAGACCACCATCAGGGAATGAAGCTATTTCTGTGACATATAAAACAATAGTACGATTCATATTTATGTCATTAAAATGGTTTTCTTCCTTTCTTTAACCCCCCAGGTGGCCAGTGGTTAAGAGACCGAAGAGCGGTGAATTTAATTGAACTCTTAAGGGTGCTCCATATATTATCGATTTATTCAAGTATTATTTTGAATTAAGTTCACTCAAGCAATTGTTTCGTGGTTAAAATGTTCTAACTGGATCTGTTGGCTGTTTGGAAAAAAAAATTCAATCACCTGTGCCCATTTACAAAATATGGGTGGAAGGAGGAAAGGATTTTGCTCCATTTTTCCAAAATCTGCGGTTTTTTTAGTAGAAAAATGAAGAAAAGAAAGGGTCTTTTCAAAATACAAGGGCAAGTAATGTCACACTCAGCCCTTTAGGCGTCCTTGAACTAAGTACTATTCCCGAAATTCAATGTTTAACTTAAATATTAAGTTAAAAAAAAAAACATTTTTAATTCCTACATTGTCAACAAGATATTTTTTTTAGATATGTTGATCATTTGTCGGGCTTTCAGTCTGAATCAGTTAACGATTTGGGGGGAAAATTCAATCAGTGGTGTCAACACATAAAAATGTAGCAAGGGGGGAAATTCTATTTCTTAGGATTTTTTAAATCTAGGGATTTAATTTTTGTTAACCAAGGTAAAAAAAAAACAAATTTAAACCAAGAGTCAAGCACCTGCACCCTTCCCCGCCCCACCTATTGGTTCACTAGATTCAGCATTCAGCTTAAGTTTTTGACTTAATTCATTGACGCTATTTTTCTTTCTTTTGTTTAATTACAACGTTACGAAGGCATTTTATTTCAGGCTTTTGATCATTTTATAGCCTTTTTTGTCGTCTCGATTTGCTATCTATTTGGGGAAGAGATTCTATTAGTCTTCACGCTACGTAGGCTTAAATTAGACAATATAAAATCAAGATAATCACAATAAAATGGAACTTCTTGACGAGTAATTATTAAATCATTAAATAAATTGATGAACTTTCCTAGAAAGCCTGTCACCCTTGCTCAGAGCTTGAATCTTAATTCCATTTTTTAATCCTTGAATAGTTTGCTTATGATAATGGTGTTGGCTACATATGATAATTATGATTATTTTGTAATATGTCACGTTAGCCTAGTATGAAAAGTCTTCAACTACTTGCGAATACTATGGGGAGTATATACGACTGCAAGCACTTTGTGACTTTGACTGTAAGTATTTGCAACTGCGACTACTTGCGTCTGCAATTGTGACTACTTGTGTCTGCGACTGCAACTACTTTTGACTGTCATTTCCACTATCTCTACTAGTACTTCAATTCCAAAAGTGACAGCTACTTCTGATGCTACAGTTACTACAGTCTACTTCTACTGCTACTACTACCACACCTTAAATACGTTCTGAGACCATACTGGCTATGCATGACGTATGAAAACAAGGAAAGGAAATAATAAATGAAAAGAGAAAAAACAAATAGGTGAAAAACGAGGATTTTATCAGCCAGTAGCAAAATATGAAAAACAAGCAAATATTTCGACAAGGACCTCCGCCAAGTCGTCCTCAGTGCTCATTAAATAAAAAAAACAAGTTTTTTCAACTGAAAGTAAGGAGTGACATCAAAACTTAAAACGCACAGAAATTACTTCGTATATGAAAGAGGCTGCTTCCTCATCAACACCCCGCTCTTTACGCTAAAGTTTGAATCTTTCTCTCAATTCTTCTTTCTAAAACAGTAAAAAACTTTAGCGTAAAGAGCGGGGCGTTGATGAGGAAGCAGCCTCTTTCATATACGAAGTAATTTCTGTGCGTTTTAAGTTTTGATGTCACACCTTACTTTCAGTTGAAAAAACTTGTTTTTTTTATTTAATTTCTGAACGTTTTTGAATCAATGCATGTTTTGATTTTGGCTCTCCGCAGAGGAATAATCAAAACGAAATTTGCATATTTTTTTTTTTTTTGGCTCAATGGCTTTCTCATAATTTTGATCGAATGATTTTGAGAAAAAAAGAGCGGGGGACGAAGCCTAGTTGCCCCCCGATTTTTTGGTTAATTAAAAAGGCAACTAGAACTTTTAATTTTTTACGAATCTTTTTATTGGTAAAAGATTTACGTAACTTATAAATTAGCTTACGTAAAGAACTTTTGTATTCTCATGTTTTTATTACATATATGAGGGGATTCACCCCATCGTCAGTACCTCGCTCTTTACACTAAAGCTTAAATTTTATCCCAATTCATTAAGAATGACCCCCTGAATCACAAAAGCCGTAGAATAAGTAGTTGAAATTACCGAAAATACTTTAGCGTAAAGAGCGAGGTATTAGAAAGAGGTGAGCCCCTCATATGGGTAATAATTTCTGTTTGTTTTAAGTTTTATTGCTGTTCCTTACTTCCAGCTGAAAAAGCTTTTTCACTTTTATTTTTTAATTGTTTTTTTTTTAAATAATGCTAGTAAATCCTGCTCTCCCTTCATGGAAATTTTCTTCTCCCATTACAAATTCTCGAAGGAAAGTTCCCCCAGCATATCCCCCTCTTCTCAACCCCTCCCCCAAACCAAAAAAATCCTCATGAAAACGCCTGTATACTTCCCAATAACCATTACTATATGTAAGCACAGGTCAAAGTTTGTAACTTGTTGCCCCTCCCACGGGGACTGTGGGGGAGTAAGTCGTCCCCAAAGACATAGTTATAAGGTTTTTCGACTACGTTGAATAAAATGACTATCTCAGAATTTTGATCCGTTGACTTTGGGAAAATAATTAGCGTGGGAGGGGGCCTAGGTGCCCTCCAATTTTTTTGGTCACTTAAAAAGGGCACTAGAACTTTTCATTTCCGTTAGAATGAGCCCTCTTGCAAAATTCTAGGACAACTGGGTTGATACGATCACCCCTGGGAAAAAAAAAAAACAAAAACAAACAAAAAAACAAATAAACACGCATCCGTGATCTGCCTTCTGGCAAAAAATGCAAAATTCCACATTTTTGTAGATAGGAGCTCGAAACTTCTACAGTAGGGTTCTCTGATACGCTGAATCTGATGGTGTGATTTTCGTTAAGATTCTATGACTTTCAGGGGGCGTTTCCCCCTATTTTCTAAAATAACGCAAATTTTCTCAGGCTCGTAACTTTTGATGGGTAAGACTAAACTTGATGAAACTTATATATTTAAAACCAGCTTTAAAATGCGATTCTTTTGATGTAGCTATTGGTATCAAAATCCCATTTTTTAGAGTTTTGGTTACTATTGAGCCCGGTCGCTCCTTGCTACAGTTCGTTACCACGAACTGTTTGAAAAGATAAGAAAGAAGAAAAAAAAAGAAACAAAGAAGGAACAACAGCAAAATCTAACCTTTTTAGTGAACTGCACGAGAGGAAAAAAGACAATAATCAAACAACAAAAACCAACTTGAAATCAATGAAAGAGAAGTTACCAATTATATTGGATAAGTATCCATTGCCTTGCAACAGATTTCTCCTGTCTACGATTTCGGTTTTCATTATATATGCGGACAGGTTGTCTTAATTTAGAATGGGCGAAATTATTCATAGAGTCTTTTAATATTAAATTATTATAAATTGGGCTTAAGGAAATATCTCCCGTGTCTCTATTTATAGCCAAATTTCTATGTATATGTTTTTTTGTTTTTTTTTTTATCTCAATTGCCTCTTTAAAAGATTGCGGTAGGCCATTTACGGTAGATATTAAAGTTGCCTCTTCAAAAGAACTAATGGTCCGGATTTTTGTATATATGCTGGGCCAGAGCTGAATCAAAGTTGTCATTTTTATTTTCCAATCTCTGGGACTTATCTATGAAATTTTGTGTTCTTGCAATCGTTCCCCTAGTTGTTGAAAGGTCCTTCCAATGTAAAATTTTCCACATGAACACGGGACTCTGTAGACACCACTACCTAGTATAGGGTCCGTTTTGTCCTTTCCCGAGTTAAAAAAATTTTCAACTTTTTGTTCAGTTTTAAAAGAAACAGAGAGATCATGTTTTTTTAAAATTTTTCCAAGTTTGTCGCTGAGTTTTCAGACGTATGGTAATGTAGTGAAAGTTGTTTTCTCAATTGCCAGTGTAACTGAATCAAGGGGGACGGGCTCCCTATTTTCCAGTTTTATCTTTTTTAATAGTCTATCTATTATATTATATTATTACATTATTATAAATTATATTATATTATTATAAATTTGCCAAAAAGGAGACAAAACAGTGTCCATGGGTAGGCCCTTGACCTGAAGGAAATTTTTTTCTCGGAACATAAAACATAAAGAGAATTTGTTTCGAAGACGTACAAGCGTCATTATTGTGTCAATTTACAAGGTTTTAGAATCTGACCAAGCAGTATTTTCCTCTAATTTTCTTTGTAAGGCCTGTTCACATTTATGGACATTGCATGAAGTGTACATGGAAATTGCAGAGCAAGTTCTCTTTATATTTTATGTTTCAATAAAAAAATTTCCTTCAGGTCAAGGGCCTACCCATGGGCACTGTTTTGTCTGCTTTTTTGGCAAAGTTTTACATGGATTTCATAGAACAGTCTGCTTTGAATGGTTTCCCCTTAAAACACTCTCTCTGGTTTCGTTTCGTTGATGATATTCTTGCTGTTTGGGAATATGGTCAGAACTCTCTAAAAGAGTTTTTGGCACATTTGAACTCTTCTGATTCGAATCTTCAATTTACAATTGAACTGGAAGATTCAGGAAACTCCCTTTCTTGGATGTTTTAATTATAAAAAATATTCCTAGCCTTGATTTTTCTATATATAGAAAGCCGACCCATAATGATCGATATCTACATTTCTCGTCAAATCCCCCTCCTTGTGTAAAAAGAGGGGTAGTAATTTCTTTAGTCGACAGGGTTCTAAAAATATGTTCACGTAATCATGTAAAATCCGAATTAGATTATGTTAAAGATATTCTATTCTGCAATGGCTACCCAATCAACCTCATTGAAAGTTTAATAGATAGACGATTAAAAAGATAAAACAGGAAAATAGGGAGCCCGTCCCCCTTGATTCAGTTACACTGGCAATTGAGAAAAAAACTTTCACTACATTACCATACGTCTCGAAACTCAGCGACAAACTTGGAAAAATTAAAAAAAAAAACATAATCTCTCTGTTTCTTTCAAAACTGAACAAAAAGTTGAAAATTTTTTTAACTCGGGAAAGGATAAAACGGACCCTATACTAGGTAGTGGTGTCTACAGAGTCTCGTGTTCATGTGGAAAATTTTACATTGGAAGGACCCATCAACAACTAGGGGAACGATTGCAAGAACACAAAATTTCAATAGATAAGTCCCTGAGATTGGATAATAAAAATGACAACTTTGATTCAGCTCTGGCCAAGCATATATACGAAAATCCGGACCATTAGTTCTTTTTGATGAGGCAACTTTAATATCTACCGTAAATGGCCTACCGCAATCTTTTAAAGAGGCAATTGAGATAAAAAAAAAAACATATAAATATAAATTTGGCTATAAATGGAGACACGGGAGATATTTCCTTAAGCCCAATTTATAATAATCTAATATTAAAAGACTCTATGAATATTTTCGCCCAGTCTAATTTAAGACAACCTGTCCGCATATCTAATGAAAACTGAAATTGTAGACAGGCGAAATCTGTTACAAGGCAAAGGATACTTATTCAATCTAATTGGTAACTTCTCTTTCATTGATTTCAAGTTGGTTTTCATTGCTTGATTCAGTGTCTTTTTTCCTCTCGTGCAGTTCAATTAAAAAGGTTAGATTTTGCTGTTGTTCCTTCTTTGTTTCTTTTTTTTGAGCACTGAGGACGACTTGGCGGAGGTCCTTGTCGAAATATTTGCTTGTTCTTCAATATTTAGCTACTGGCTGATAAAATCCTCGTTTTTTCACCTATTTGTTTTTTCTCTTTTCATTTTTTGTTCCCTTTCTTTGTTCTCATATGTCATGCATAGCCAGTATGGTCTCAGAACGTATTTAAATAATGACTACCAAAATTGTACAGTTTAATTTAATTCATTGCTTAATCCATTTAATTATTCCAACGTCCCCGTGTATAGGATACAGTGCAGAGGGCATGGCAGTGCAGAGGCCGTGTATAGGATACAGTGCAGAGGGCATGGCAGTGCAGAGGCCGTGTATAGGATACAGTGCAAATGTGACGAGGGCAGAGATAATTGACCAAATTGACAAGTTTATTTAAACAAAAGTAAAAAACAAAACAAAAAAAAACAAAGTATGGTGCCAGAAATATTGGGGGGATGAGCCACGATCCCCCATGTTTTAACAAATGTTTTCTCAATCATTATGTGTTTTTGAAGTTTTTATAATTTGTTTAGATTGTGTTTGTAATATCAAATCAACCACTGTATCTTGTACCACTCTATCTGTACTCTATCTGTATCATTATTAATCTGTACCATTCTATCTGTACCATTATTAAATAAACCCATTATTAAATCTGTACCATTCTATCTGTACCATTATTAAATAAACATTAATGTACCACTCTATCTGTACCATTATTAAATAAACCCGCGAATGTCAGTCAATGTGAATGATTGGGATAGATGAACCAAAAACTATATCATTACCAACCAAAGAAAAAAAAATTCCCCTTTACCACTCCTGTAACTCCATTTTGCCTGTTATAAAATTATACAGATTGCAAGAATGAATACTCGCTTCAAGAAACTGGGTCATATATCCCGGATTAATTTCAAAATTGTTCAATTCTAGTGTTTACTATCACAAAGCCAATTTAAAATATTTACATTATTTATCAGTGAAGTACAGGTTTTCTGTTGGCTGAAGGATGTTCAATGACTCTTTTTCTACTTTGCTCAGCCGAAAATATATTTCGAAAAATTATGGCTTCTGATAACGAATATTTCAATCAAATTGCCTGGCCCATTGGTGGTGTATGGAAGACATTTTGAGTCTCATTTTGAGTCATTTATCTGAATTTTGGAATTTTGAAGTTTTGGCTCGATCATTTCATAGAAATTACAATCGAGCGTTTGTTATGGTGTCACTAGTGGCTCATTATCGGGTAGTACTTTATCGTGTGTGTAAAGGTGCTATCATACTACGTCGTAGAACCTTTCACTCTTGTATAACTAAGACATTGTTACGCTATATAATTTGATGGGGGTACATTCGTCCGTAATTTAGGTAATACTAAGTAGACACAAGCTCTGCATAGAATCCCATGTTACGTAAGTTTGTGTTGCTTTATGGAAAAGTCTACATACCAGTAACAAAATGGAATTTCAAAAAGGGGAATTATCTATATTGAAAACAAATTAATTATTTTTCCCTGAAAACCCTTTTATCCTCTCCATCCTCATTCAAAATTTTTTGTTTTTTATAACGCAAAGAATCATTTGTTTATAATAATTATGGTGATTTTAGACGATAATTGTGATGGTTCTATGGATTTTTACGTTAACCTAGTGTGAGAGAACTTGTTTACATGTAAAAAGCTACACTTCTCGTAATATGACTTCATTACTTAGCCTAGACGCACGTTGTCTGAAAGCCGCTTAATGGAAACTATGTAGATGCATCTATGTGCACTGGAGATATTGGGAGGTTAAAGTCATATTAGGAAGCTGAGATTGTAATTTAAGTTTGTTTAGTAAATATTAATATTATGTTTTGTGGTCTGAAATTATTATAGTTTGAAGTCATGTTTATTTTTGCTACTTTGATGCTATCATATTATGTCAGTGACTATGGTCATTTCTAAAATCGTGCTGCCCATGGAGCATAAAATTTTATAACTCAATTTTTTTTTGATTTGCCAAAAAAATAACATATATACATAAATGAGGCATCAAACATCATCGTACTTCGGTACTTCTAGTACTACTGCTACTAAAAACCCGACACCAACCCCAATCCACATGAGGCAAAAACAGCTGCGTGTGCCCTCCCTCCACTCCAATCTGTTTAAAGGTTAACTCTTCAACCTTCTCATCAAGTTCTAATTTCTTGTGAATCCCTCACTGCGGCCTCTTTCGTACAAAGGTTCTTTTACTACTAATGCTACTAAAAAACACACTGCAGCCCCCACCCACACGAGGGCAACACAGCTGCGCGCGTTCACCCTCCACTCCAATATATTCAAAGGATAACTCTTTAACTTTCTCATCAAATTCTGATTTCTTACAAATCTCTTCTTATGGCTTCTTCCATACAAAGATACTTCTACTACTTTTGCTACTAAGAAACTCACTGCAGCCCCCACACATATAAGGCTAACACAGCTGTGCGTGCTCACCCTCCTCTCCAATCTATTCATAGATTAACTCTAACCCTCTCATCAAGCTCCAATGTCCTGAAAATCACTCCTTACGGCCTCTTTCAACTCCATTCGGGGACGAATTTCTTTTTGTTTGGCCGCTGGTGGATAACCAAAAAAGGATATTCTTTGGTAATGTTCCATCCTTAATCCCCAAAATTTTTTCTAGCCATCTTAACCTTTCTTTTTGTTATGGCCCTAGAAAGCGGGACCGAACCTCACTTTCTGAACCGCTTATTGTTTGATGTATGGTTAGTCAGACAAATGCCAAAGACTATCCTTAGGACTAAAACTAGTTCTTTGAACTATGTCTAGAACTAGTGTTTTTCAGAAGAAAGCAAACACTTGAAAAATCTTTTCAGTTTTTCGATGGGACCACGTTTCGGAACCATACTTTTGTTTCCTCCTTGACTCAACGCCAGAGATATAAGGGGGATACAAAACCATTCTTTTTCGTGATCCTGCCCACCGCCTTCAGGGATAAGCTATATTTGGCTACAGAGGGACGGCCGAAAAGCAAAATCAACATTAATTTGTCACGCTTCATCTAAAACTTGGCCTAACCACCTGAACTGTACTTTCATTACAGCCTTACAAAAGAGGATATGAACCACATTCCTTTTAAAGCTTTTTTTGGGATATACAATCAGTCAAAAGAGTGCCTAAAGTTATCGGTAGACAGAGCCTCTGGAAGACGTTTAACCACTCTTCTTCATTCTTTTGAATTACCCCAGTTCCAGACCCATGCAAAACCACTGGTCATTACCAGGGCTATTTCTTCCTATTCTCGAAAAAAAATTACTGTGGAAAAACTCCCTGGGGGTTGGCTATTCTGCCATCTCCATCCTCTATCTTTAATAATACCGTCATTTATTCCAAGTGTAAGTGACTTAGTCTTATTACCGTTAATTTTCGAACCTATTCTTGCACCCTGAACCCTCAAAACCTTTTTTCAGCCTTGAAGTAACCTTTTATGGCTAATAATTTGTAGAGCATTTTTATTGGAGATATACATATCATTATTTTTTTTCTTTTTTTTAGAATGAATAAAAAAGAAGGAATTCTTGTCAAAAAGTAAATTGATATTTAACAACTTAAAACATGTAGATATTAATTGATATAAAAAAGAATAAGTTAAAACTAACAAACTTGTCATGAATCAAGACATAAAAATAAAAACGAATAGATTTTAAAAGAACAATGAAGTGCAACTAGAGTATACATAGATTATCACAAATAAGCGTATTGTTGTCGCTTAAACAGTTATAGTGCAGCTTTCCAGTAAACATACCCTCCCAACCCTAATGAATAGATTGTAGCTAGTGCTTTGCTTCAAACTAAAAAGATTGTAAAGATTTTAAGTTTCATTCAGCCAATTAATTTCAATCCAAAGGAATAGATATTAGAGCATGAAGATATTGAAGTTTATTTATATTTCACAAAACGTACCGTCCTCTTTCAAAATATCTTTGATCTTCTTTGATTTTATGTTTTAATCTCTTTAAATGACCGCCTGTGAAGGCATGATATATTCATTCTTTTATCACTCCAGAATATTTTAGTCTCGTGCATAAAGTAGATGGCGTCGTACGATTTGCATTGTGTAATTAATTATTTTTCAGATAACACTCTTTAATGTAACCAAACTCATTTGATAACCCAAAGAGAAGTTATTCCGTAATATTTATGTGGCTCTTTGCATATTTTAAACTACAATATACATTAAAATGACAGAATTTCCACCTTTAGCGCGCTCAAAAAGTGACCAAAGCTTAAGGCGATTGCCCTAGCTTGTCCATTATTAAACATTCTTAGTTAGTTCGGCAAAACTATCTAGAATTAATTGGGCAGTCTTTCCATAACTTTTAGAGACTTGGATAAGAGATTCGAATAAACGACAGAAAACTAAAAGCTGACTACTTTTCTGGAAATCTTGAAAAACCATTTAACTTCTCTCGTTTTGTTTCGGAAATAGAGATATTCAGATTTAATCAAATTTACATCATTAGAAATGGGAAGTTTTGTTATTTCGACTAAGCGGAGAAGAATTTTCTTTTTCTTAGTTTAGGAAAGGACGTCCCTAAAAATGTTCTAGCATAGCCTACCTGCTAGAAAAAAGTACAAATAACTCAAGATAAGACAACCACAGAAGAGAGAATAATGAGAACTTCTTTCCCAAGACAGTGAACCAACAAAACCTATTTGAATATTTCTGCCCTATATCTAAGGGCCGTCTTCAGCAAAAGTAGTTCAATGAATGAACCTTTTTAGCTTGTAAAATGTTAGCTTTTATCACACAGTCTTTGCTGAACTTTTCATTAAGAAGTAATGATGCCAAGGCTATTTAAAAAAAATGGATTTTTAGCCGGGAGCTTTTATTGTAAGCGTTTCATTGTTTATTTTTTTTTTTTCTGAAGACGGCCCTTAGATATATGGCCGAAATATTCAAATAGATTTTGTTTGTTCACTGTCTTGGGAAAGAATTCCTCATTATTCTCTCTTCTGTGGTCGTATTACGGAAAGGCAGTGTGGTCTTTATCATTATTTAACTCAAAATAGATATCGTTTGAACAATTTAACAGATTTGGGAGCCCTCTCTGGTGCTGCCCGCTTTTATTGAAAACCTTGCCGACATAGGAGACGGATTACTTATGCTGTAGCTGTATTGAATAGACAGCGCCTTGCTTTTCTTCCTTTTTAACTAGCCTCTCGTTAGGTTTTCGAACACAAATCCATAATCCACTACCAGACTATACCAAATTTTCAAGGTAACATCATTTGAGTAGTTTGATAGCTTTGGGAGTTCCCTGTTGTGTTGTGAGCCGTCCTGGCCGAGTGGGTTGGTGCGCTGGATTCGGGATCCCTTGTCTGAGAGGATGCGGGTTCGAATCCCGGTGTACCCAATTCTTCAGTTTGGGACGGGGGTCAGTGGCGTGACTCTGTAAGCTTAGCCAGAGTCGACCCAGCTCTAAATGGGTACCTGGAGAAATTTGGGGAAGGTAAACAGGAAGGGTGTGCGAAAGCACAGGATGGCTGGCCCCCAGCCCCCCATTGCACTTCCTGGCTGAAGGGCCAAGAAACGGAGATCAGCACCGCCGGTACGGACTGTAAAGTCTAATGCCGTATCCTTTACCTTTTTTTTTTTACCTGTTGTGCTGGTAAAATTTCTTAACGGGCTCATTATCTTCCCACGTTAAGACTCACAATATGATTTTTAAGGTACTGAATGGCCCTAGTATAATGATACTTTGTGAACAATTTAGCATCCACTTCGGAATAAATTGTCATAATTCATACCATTGTCGATAGTGACATTTTTACTAATGCTGCTTCAAAACCTATTTGGGCCAAAATCCGTAGTGGTCCGCACTGATGTCATCAGTCCACGCTGATGTTCAATATGTAGTCACATGTGGAATTTGATCATTTACCCTAAAAGCTATTGAACCTCCTCTGTTTAACAAGTTGTCCCTACAGCTAATGAAAAATAGGCTACCCTGTGTTTTTGCTCAATGCACCATTGCCCTCAACTATTCACAGGTAAAGGTATTTACGCTCAATAGTGTTATTCTCTATCCCCTGCTCCTTCCACATTTTCTTTGCTCCCACTTGCAGTGTTTCTGCTCAATACATTCTTCCTATTTTGAGACAATGCTCCTCGTATTTCCAAGTATATAACTCATATCAGCTTCACTTGTCCTAATTTCCTCACGTTTCAAACGATAATTGTTTCCTTGCAAGCCTAGACTAGAAAACATACATCCCCCATTAGGTTAGTTTGATTCCCTGAGGAGAAAAAGATTTTTAGAGGCAGTAGCACGGGGAAAGGCTAGGGAAATTATAAAGACTCCCATATTAACTTAAAAATGCTTTATTATTGACAAGAATGTTAATACTGTAGTTTTTTTCTTCTGAAATTGGAAAAATTAATTGGTTTGTTCATCTTCTTGTTTTCTTTGTGTTTAAATAAATTGAACTTGCTTTTTCTAAACAAACGTTCGCAAATTTAGTTGTGGCTTTTTGCTTTTTTTCGCGTACTTCAATAAAAAGCAAAATATGTACAATATATAAATACATATATATGCCTGTATACATATAAACATATATACATATATTTCTTTGTACTTGCTTAGATTTATTAGACAGTTACAAGAAGGTCGGGTTGCAAGGAGGTTGAGTTGTGCGAAAGTTCAGTACAATGTGATTGAGTCGTACTAGTCCAGGACTTTTAGGGTTTGACCCGGACAAAATTGCAATATAAACGAAAATGGTACCAAAATGATCAGAAAAAAATTCTGTACAACATACTAAAAGTCCCTATAAATCCGAGTGGGGCGAGTACCCGAAAAACAGGGGAAAAGGGGGAAAATGGGAAAAATGCCGAACTACTACTACTACTACTAATAACTCACTGCAGCACCAAGCCACCTGAGGCCAACACAGCTACGCACGCTCCTCCTCCAACCTAATCTATTTAAAGCCTCCCTCTTTACACCCTCCCAGGAAGTTCCCATTTCCTTTAAATCCTTATTTATGACATCCTCCCAACCCAGACAAGGACGACCTGCTTTCCGTGTAGCCCCAGACGGTTGGCCAAAAAGGACAACCTTCGGTAATCTGTCATCCTTCATCCGTAGAACGTGGCCTAGCCATCTCAACCTTTCTTTCATTATAGCCCCAGAAAGCGGGATTGAACCACACTTTTCGTACAACCTACTGTTTGAAATACGGTCAGTCAGTCGGGTACCCAGAACAATCCGTAGGCAATTTCTCTGGAAAACATCTAGTAAATTTTCATCTGCTTTTCGGAGTGTCCATGCTTCAGAGCCATATTTGACCACTGTCATCACTGTAGCTTCCAATATTCTAATCTTGGTTTGTAGGCTTATCTTTCTATTCTTCCAAACTTTTTTTAACTGTGAAAAAACACCCTGAGCTTTAGCTATTCTACTTTTAACATCTTCACTGCTCCCACCATCTTTACTAATAATACTACCAAGGTAACTGAAGCTCCCAACCTGATCAATCTTTTCGTTACCTAAGGTCACCTGTTCATCTTCACTTATTCCTAACCTTAGTGACTTAGTCTTCTTAACATTAATTTTCAAGCCTATTTTAGCACCCTGAACTCGTAAAACCTCTAAAAATTCATTCATTTTGCTCACACTTTCATCTAATATGCTTAAATCATCAGCATAATCTAAGTCCAGGAGCGTTCTTCCTCCCCATTTGATTCCATGGTCTCCAATTGCCTTTCCTGTGCTCCTTAAGACGAAGTCCATCAAAATGATCCATATAAAGGGGGATAGAACACAACCCTGCTTAACTCCTGATTTAATACAAAACCAGTTGCTAACCTCATTTCCTACCTTAACCGCAGCAGTATTATTCTCGTACATAGCGCAAATCACTTTAATGTATTTTTCTGGTATACCATATAACGATAAGACCTTTGTTAACCCTGTTCTATCAACAGAATCGAAAGCTTGCTCATAATCGATAAAACTAAGGACCAAAGGTGTTTGACAACGAAGGGACTTCTCAATTATTAACCTAAGAGTGAAAACATGGTCGACACACCCTCTACCTTTTCTAAAACCGCATTGTTCTTCCCTTAAAACTTTGTCTACAGCATGTCGCAGTCTAAAAAGTATCATATTACTCAGTAATTTGCTACCTACAGAGACCAGACTAATGCCTCGATAATTCCGACATTCACTCTTGTCACCTTTCTTATACAGTGGTTTAATTAAGGTTTTCCTAAAATCATTGGGTACTTCCCCTTTTTCAAAAATCATGTTCATAATCTTCAGTAGCTTATTCCTAACCTCAGAGCCACCATATTTAAGGAACTCATTAATCATACTATCAGCACCTGGGGCCTTATTATTTTTTAATCCTTCTAGTACTGTCGCTAATTCTTCCTCACTAAACAAATCTTCCTTCACATCCAAGGTATCACAAACTTTTTCATTTTCATCTATATCTTTTCCTGCAACTGTATCTCGGTTTAGCACATTCTCAAAATGTTCCACCCATCTTTCTTTAACTTTTTCCTTATCACTAATTGTGGCCCCATTTCTATCTTTAACTGGGACTAGTCCGGATCGGCTACTCCCTTTCAATTTATTAACATGCCAGTATAATATTTTACTATTATGCCGTCTAGCCGCATCTTCCAGATCCTCGGCAATTTTATCCATCGCCTCCATTTCATATCTCCTTAGTTCATATTTTAATGCTTTCTCAACTTTCTTTACATTCCTTTTGTTTTCATACGACCTATCGTTCAGATAATTCTTATACAAACCCCTTCTACTCTCTATTAAACCTAAAGCTTTTTCACTAATATTCCTAGTTGCTGTCTTAGCACTCTTCCCTAGGACACCATCAGCAACTTCACAAATTGTTTTTCTGAAATTATTCCATCCATCTTCCACATTGTCAAATTTTAAACCCTCAAGTTTAGTACTCAACTGTTCCTGGAATTTTTTTCTCAAATTTTCATCCTGAAGTCTACCAACATCATAACTTTCCGGGAGGGAGTTACTCTTCCGAAATTTCAGCTTTAAATTAACCCTAGACACTACTAGATGGTGATCTTTACTTTTAACATCAATAACGGCACTCCTATACACCCTAGAATCTTGAATTGATCCTGCTAGTCTTCTGTTTACAATAACATAATCAATAAGGTTTGCTGTCTTACCATCACGTGAATACCATGTCAACTTATGGGCCATTTTGTGACCAAACACCGTATTGGTTATAACTAGGTTGTTATACCTACAAAATTGCAAAAGCCTATAGCCATTACTGTTTTCTTTTCCTACACCAAAATTACCTAGGCTAGGATACCATCTATCCCTATTTCTACCAACCTGGGCATTAAAATCTCCTAGCAAAAACACCATATTTCTACCTGGTACCCTGTCTATTTGCTCCTGTAACTGTAAGTAAAATTCATCTGAGTCACTAGTATCTCCATCAGTTGGTTCAATGGGGGCATATACTACTATAACTGATACCCTAAACTTTTTAGTCATAAAATGAGCAATTAGTATTCTATTATTAATACCTTCCCAGCCTAAACAAGACTTCGCAGCTTCCTTATTCATCATGAGCCCTACTCCCTGTCTATGTACCCCATCCTTCCTTCCTGAGTAAACAAATTCTATGTCACCTAATTTCATGCTTCCTACCCCTGGGATATGAGTTTCTGAAACTCCTAATAAATCCAGTTCAAACCGTCTGAATTCGTCAGTCAAAATGTCGATGCGATAGTCATTTTTTAACGTCGTAACATTCCAAGTTCCAATTTTCATGTTCTTTAAATCTTTGAAATTATTTTGGCCTCAAGAAAAGCAGTGATCCCGGATACCAGTGCAGGATGGGGACCAACATATCTTCTCAAGTCTACACCGAAGCGCTTAAGCCGGCTTAGAACCGGACAGCAAGAAGTCCCTGGGACCTCCAGTAAGTTGGAGGCTTTGTGCAATCCTGGGCCCATCTTGGTCACAACATGGTTTTCAGCACTTGGCGATGCTTTTCTATCAACAAGAGTCGAAATCCTGCACAGACAGTCCCAAGCCTATTACCTCCGACTCATTATATATTCATGCCTACAAATATTATGCTACTACGGGGAGGCAGCCCATAGTAGATAAATTAGCTAGGAAGAGGTTTTTCAGCCCGAAAACGCCCATCAAAACAAACCAAGCCCAGAAAATTATCCAATAATCAGAATCCCGTACGAGTGCTGTGTTGTTTACTAGGCTATAATTTCCTCGAGGGGCGCCACTCCTCAAGTGGGAAAAATTGACCGCAAGTTTCCCAGTCTTGCAGGTACCCCGAAAGGGTCGAGGCAGCCCTTTACAGAGGCCGTTGTCCATAAATCTGGATCTTACGCCCTGCCGCAGTTGTCCTCCTATAGAGGATCCTCCCACGATGGTGTTCTGCTTCACCATGCAATTTAACCCATTACTGGGAGAAGGTTTGTAACTCATCTGACGCGTGAACACGGCAGTTGGCCCTGCTGAGTGTACATTTGAGGGGCCTTCTTCCTCCTCCACCTGAAATTATGACCCCCAGGGGAGGGTTTCCCAGTTTCTATTATGGGCCCCACTGGGACAAGGTCCTACTTGGCCTAAGCCTCCTATGGAGCTACTCTACCTATCTATAGGGCTTACATATATACATATATATATATATATATATACATATACATATACATATATATACATACACACATACATATACATATACATACATATACACATACATACACATATACTCACTAACGTGCAAATATATACCCTGAATTGGTATAGGCTAGGTCTGTATATGGTGAATATTAATTTCCTTTCTGATGCAAATGCACAATAACTTTGGATTCAGGATGCAATTCTGACTATAGAGATAAGTATTTTTCTTACTTGAAGTGTATGTGCAGAATTAGAAATTCTGCAATTTAGAATTAGACCTAAGTAGCCAATTTAGCCTGTTTGAAACATCTCACAAGCCAACACCCTATAGAAAACACCTTTGAGAATTTAAATGAATAAGAAAACTTATTAAAAACTCTGCTAATACTGCAAAAGTAGACCTAAGTATCCAATTTAGCCTGTTTGAAACATCTCACAAGCCAACACCCTATAGAAAACACCTTTGACAATTTAAATGAATAAGAAAACTAGTTAAAAACTCTGCTAATACTGCAAAAGTAGACCTAAGTATCCAATTTAGCCTGTTTGAAACATCTCACAAGCCAACACCCTATAGAAAACACCTTTGACAATTTAAATGAATAAGAAAACTAGTTAAAAACTCTGCTAATACTGCAAAAGTAGACCTAAGTATCCAATTTAGCCTGTTTGAAACATCTCACAAGCCAACACCCTATAGAAAACACCTTTGACAATTTAAATGAATAAGAAAACTAGTTAAAAACTCTGCTAATACTGCAAAAGTAGACCTAAGTAGCCAATTTAGCCTGTTTGAAACATCTCACAAGCCAACACCCTATAGAAAACACCTTTGACAATTTAAATGAATAAGAAAACTAGTTAAAAACTCTGCTAATACTGCAAAAGTAGACCTAAGTATCCAATTTAGCCTGTTTGAAACATCTCACAAGCCAACACCCTATAGAAAACACCTTTGACAATTTAAATGAATAAGAAAACTAGTTAAAAACTCTGCTAATACTGCAAAAGTAGACCTAAGTATCCAATTTAGCCTGTTTGAAACATCTCACAAGCCAACACCCTATAGAAAACACCTTTGACAATTTAAATGAATAAGAAGACTAGTTAAAAAACTCTGCTAATACTGCAAAAGTAGACCTAAGTAGCCAATTTAGCCTGTTTGAAACATCTCACAAGCCAACACCCTATAGAAAACACCTTTGACAATTTAAATGAATAAGAAAACTAGTTAAAAACTCTGCTAATACTGCAAAAGTAGACCTAAGTATCCAATTTAGCCTGTTTGAAACATCTCACAAGCCAACACCCTATAGAAAACACCTTTGACAATTTAAATGAATAAGAAAACTAGTTAAAAACTCTGCTAATACTGCAAAAGTAGACCTAAGTAGCCAATTTAGCCTGTTTGAAACATCTCACAAGCCAACACCCTATAGAAAACACCTTTGACAATTTAAATGAATAAGAAAACTAGTTAAAAACTCTGCTAATACTGCAAAAGTAGACCTAAGTAGGCCTATGGACAAAATAACTCGCTTAAGTATCAAACTTGTACTTTCTTGAATCACAGACATTTCTTACAACCATTTGAATTACTAAACATAAAGAAAACAACCGTTTGGCAGTTATATATAAAATGGCTATTATATGTAAAATTTGCACTTTCGAAGGCAGTATAGTTGACTTGAAAAACACAGCATTGATATCACTAGTCGAGCTCCTCGTCTTCGACAATCTCGTTGTCCCTGTTCAAACAGTTGATACCCTGACATTCTCCGCACGCGAACGTACACGCTAATCCATTTTTCTTGCAGCTGCATCGCGAGTTCTCGCAGCCTGTCTTACAGTTGCATCTCACGACACTCAAAAGAGTCTGAGGTGCGGGCAACAAATGGGTAATCACAGGTGATTATTTATGGTCTCTGAGGACCCAACCCCAGTCAGCCGGGTCGAGGTCAGCTGGTTCTCCTTTCCAACGGGATACCTGGAGGCGCACTCGCTGGGAGTGGAATGAAGCTGCAGCTTCGGTTGGCGGAAGCCTTTCAGGCTTAACAAGCGCCGTAGTATTAGACGAAGAAACTTTTTCCAAGAAAATTCGATGTCGCAGCTTAGTGAGATGTTCGTTTGGTCGTGCTTTATACAAGCTGAGGAGAAGATATTCACCCGCTTTCACAATTTCATCTTTGGACGATGATTCATCCAGAAACACTTTGCATTTTTTTCTGAACACTTCGCTCTTCTTCAAAAGAGGTAGCACAGCTTGCTTTCCAAGTCCGAAAACTCGTGGGGTCGTGTCACATCCCAAGAGTGCGTGCCCTACCAGAAGCAGCCTGGATACTTCTCCCATTTTTTTTTGCACTTCGTTGAGGCACCAGAACCGTGTTATCGCTTCTTTTGCGTTCGTTGAAGATTCGAAGTAAAGTGTTTTTGCATTAGGTGGGAGGTGATACAAGAGTAGAATCAGAAGGTCAGTGTCGTTGCCAAGAACTATTGTTTCAGAGTTTTCTGCTTTCGTTACGGCAGTCTTCACGATTAGATAGTCAGCATCGTCCTTCGCATGGACGACTTCAAATCCTTTAAATCTGAGTTTTTCCCCGATGTAGCTTATAATTCGCTGTTTGTTCTGAGAGTTGCTCAAAAACTCTTCCTTCTTTTTCTGGAGCTTCATCCCTAAACTGAAATCGATCACTTGATGCTGGCTTCCCTTACACCGTCGGTTGTGCGTAGCATCTTTCGTGGTCAGACCAGCGCTGTATCCATCGAAGATAACAGTAGGGGAGGTACAGCGTCGAGTAACAAAACTAACATAGCTGTCACAGATTGAATCATAAGTATCACCAATCTTCCAAGGTACTTGCTGAAGCAGCCAACCTCCGTCAACTACAGTGACACGATCTGACACTGGCAGGTGGTGAATCGAGTCCGTGTTCGCTTCTTTCCATATTGCTTTCGCTAGTGCAGGTTTGTCTGGCTGACGCATTATGCCAGGATTCTCAAACAAAGCGGGCGGATAACTGCACAGTTCGTAACGTAGAGTTTCTGCCATGTCATTTTTAGATGTATGGGCAGCAGTCGAAAGACGTTGAAAAATTCGGGCACCCAGGGAAAATAATGAATTAAACTTGGCTTAGTACTGAAAGAAGAGTTGCCGATACGCAAAATTATGCTTGACTTAAAAAAAAATCTCGTCGTACCTTGATTTATCCTGCTACCATGTCACATGTGTAAGCATCCACGCAGACTGGGGACTATTGGATCCGCTAGATGTCATTCCGTCAGGATAGGTTTTGTCGTCGGCACTGGAACTCCGCGGTGACTAGTCTACCTTGCTTCTCTTACTGGATGTCGAATTAGAACAGGATTATGTTGACGAACCCACGCACTTGTCGATAACGGCGAGGAATACTGAATAATGTAATTTCAGTATTTTTCCGTATTTCTTTCTCGAATTTTTTTTTTGCCTTTTCCGAACCTATGGGGTAGCCGAACCTCTATAGATCTCCTGTATTTGTTCTCGAACTTTGTTTTAGATGTCAATTTTATAATCAGCAGATAGAAAAACCCTAGAAAACACATTTCCACATGCTTTCTACCCCTACCCTGTATATTTTCCTTTTCCCCCTCCCTCCCCCCCATTTCCCCGTTTTATGTTAATCGATTTTTGTATATCATTTTATATCTCAATTTCATAATCACCAGATAGGAATACCCCAGAAAATATCTTCCAAACCGCTTTCTACCCCTACCCTGTATTCTTCTCTTTTCTCCCCTCTTTCCCCTGTTCCCCCGTTTTCCGTAGTACTCTTTTTCTATACTGAATTTTAGATGTCAATTTCGTAATCAGCGTATGTGAAAACCCCAGAAAACTCACTTTAAACTATTTTCTGGGCATGTTCGGCATTTTTCCCATTTTCCCTCGCATTTCCCCCTTTTCCCCTGTTTTTCGGGTACTCCCCCCACTCGGATTTATGGGGACTTTTAGTATGTTGTACAGAATTTTTTTCTGATCATTTTGGTACCATTTTCGTTTATATTGCAATTTCGTCCGGGTTCGACCCTTTTTTGAGCTAAAAGTCCTGGACTTTACGTGGTTTCAGTTAAACAGGGGTTGAGTAACATGGGATTCATCTTGGGTAAAATGCACGAGGGCTCAGTAACATGAGGGTTCAATTACAAATTAACCGAGCCGAAGTAAGGAATACAAACATTAAAATACACAATTCAACAAAAAACGGAATATATATATATACATATATATATATATATATATATATATATATATATATATATATATATATATAGAAAGATTGACACTTGTATATCTACATAGTCATACGAGTTCTAATTCTTACTATTTAATTTTCTTCGGTTTGTTTTGCGTAAAATTATATAACTGCGGGAAACTTTTGGCCTTACCGTACCAGGATCACTCTTGAAAGTGCTACAATGAGTATTACCATTCCTGCTAAAACTGCTCATGTAACGACTGCAAATACGACACTGCTAGTGCTTCTCCTTCCATGACGACTCCTAAAACTTCTACAACAATTATTACTACTCCCGCTATAACTGCTCCTGCGATGACTCCAAGTACGGCACAGCTAATTTCCTACCATGACTACTACTGCTCAAATCTGTGATGACTTCTAATGATTTCTTACCAATTACTTACCATGACTACTTACCTCTTTGTAATGACCACTCCTGCCATGGTGACCCTTACTGCTTCAACTCCTACGGTAACTACTACCATTACAACAACTACTGCTGCGACGAACTTTAACAGTAATAGGCATTAGTACAAAAGTAATTAACCAATATTTCTACTTTTGATTGTATAAAACTATATACTAATTAAAAAACGAAGATATTTGAAGATTTTCTATCAACAGGAAAGCTTAGCTTTAAAGCTTGAAAAGAGCAGGCCTAGAGTTAGAAAATATATTAAACCTGAGATTAACTGAAATAATCGTAAATAATTACGGTTTTGCCTCCTAGGCCTCCTAGGGCGAAAACGGCCGTTTGTGTGCTTTGTTCAAAACAATAGACATTCAAGAATAAATTATAGCATTAAATATAGTGAATTATAATATCGTTAACATAACATTGAATATAGTTAATTATAACATTAAAACTATTATAATTATTCGACCTCCCGCTTAGGTTTTATTCGCTGCTTACTTTTTACGATGGACAGGTACACGGAAATATTTTGTGGGGGGTGTAAAAGGAGCGAAAAAGCCAAATTATACACAAAATATAGGAAACTAGGCAAATCGTAACAAAAGTATTGCATCAGGAGGATGAGGCTAGGGGGCATATTATAGAGAAGAATGAAAAATCATCAGAGAGGATCTACTGTCTTGACAGTCTCTAGTGCGGAACTTTTTTTCTTCTCTGTTTTATTTACTCTTGGATTTCTTTTTCTTTGGGTTTTAAGTGTAGTAATAGTCTCACTGAATGTTTTAGATGCAGTGTCCCTTATGGGTAGAAGTTTTTTCTTATACTCACCCCTTCACCAAATACTATTTTATTCTTTTCAGGAAAATATTCCTGTAATTCTACCCTGATGGTTTTCTTTTGTTTTTGTTTCAAATACTGTTTTTATTTTACAAAGTTATAACGGCTTGGTCCTGCAGTTAGTTATTAGTAGTATTAGTATAAGATTTAATAGACAAAATCTGCAAAAAAATTACATGGACTCTGTGTCGGGTGCCAATGACGGTAGAGTTTGTGAGATTGGGACCCCAAACTCTACCTGACCTCCCTCTTCTCATCATTGCTGTGATTTGTATGTCTGTTCCTCTTGAATCATGGAGTTCGTTGCAAATGTATACAACTTTGTGCCACCGCTGTGTTTCTGCATCTACTTCCTGTTTTTTTACCCAGCTTGTTTGGCTAGCATACAAACATAGTCTTTGGAGGAGGGATGTTGCAAGGTAAAAAAAAAACTTGCAGTATAGGAATAAGAAATTGTCCTTAATTACTTGTACTTGCTGTGGGACCACGCGTGAAAGTCACGCCTTCCACAAATAAGGCTATGTGTGGTTGATTCCCATCTGTAGGGATCTTGTGGAAGCTTTTCGACAAGCCGGAGTTTCTCCCACTTTCTGCCAAACTTACGAAATCCACCAATAACTTCGAAGACCACACTGCCATTCCATGCCGAAAATATAACAGTTCAAAAAAGGGATGAAACCTTTTAATCGACAGTGAACAGATATAAAATTTTTAACTGGATATTTCGAACACATATACTGTGTTCATCATCAGCAGTAAAACTGCTGCTTTACTAAAGCTACTGCTTTTTTACAGCTGATGATGAACACGGTATACCTGTTCGAAATATCCAGTTAAAATTTTTTTTATATCTTATCACTGTCGATTAAAAGGTTTCATCCCTATTTTGAACTGTTATAAATCCATTAATGGTATAGAGGTCGTTTTTGCCAGTTGTCCACGAATTTTTCAGTTGCCCACCAGGACGTCTACACCAATCAAGCAGTTCGTGGTAACGAATTGTAGTAAGGAGCGACCCGGCTCAATAGTAAACGAAACTCTAAAAAACGGAATTTTGATGCTAAAATATACATCAAAACAATCAGATTTTCAGGCTGATTTTAAATATATAAGTTTCATCAAATTTAGTCTTTGTCATCAAAAGTTACGGGCGTATCAGAGAACCCTATAGCAAAATTTTCAAGCTCCTATCTACAAAAACGTGGAATTTCGTATTTTTTTGCCAGAAAACAAATCACGGGTGCGTGTTTATTTTATTATTTTTTTTTCTTTTCCCCAGGGGTCATCGTATCGACCAAGTGGTCCTAGAATGTCGCAAGAGGGCTCATTCTAACGGAAATAAAAAGTTCTAGTGCCCTTTTTAAGTGACCAAAAAATTGGAGGGCACCTAGGCCCCCTCCCACGCTCATTTTTCTCCAAAGTCAACAGATCAACATTTTGAGATAGACATTTTGTTCCGCATTGTCAAAAACCATAATAACTATGTCTGTGGGAATGACTTACTCCCCCACAGTCCCTGGGGGAGGGGCTGCAAGTTGCAAACTTCGACCAGTGTTTACATATAATAATGGTTATTGGGAAGTGTACAGTCGTTTTCAGGGGATTTTTTTTGGGGTTTGGGAGCGGGGTTGAGGGGAGGGGGCTATGTTGGAGGATCTTTCCTTGGATAAATATGTCATGAGGGAACAGAAATTCAATGAAAAGGGCGCAGGATTTTCTAAAATTACTATAAAAAAAAAACAATGAAAAAATAAACATGGAAAAGTTTTTTCAATTGAAAGTAAAGAGTAGCATTGAAACCTAAAACGAACAGAGATTATTACGCATATTAGGGGTCCTAAAAACACTTTAGCATAAAGAGCGAGGTATTTAGGAGGAGATAAATACCTCGATCTTTATGCTATAGTATTTTTAGTAATTTCAACTATTTATTCTACGGCCTTTCTGATTCAGGGGTCATTCTTAAAGAATTGGGACAAAACTTACGATTTAGTGTAAAGAACGAGGTATTAACGAGGGTACAAACCCCCTCATATACATAATAAAAATTAAAGAATATAAAAGTTTGTTACGTAAGTTAATTCTTAAGTTACGTGTATTTTTTACTAATAAAAAAATGCATTAAAAATTAAAATTTATAGTTGCCTTTTTATGTAACCGAAAAATTGCATGGCAACTAGGCCTCCTTCCCCATCCCTTATTTCTCAAAATCAAACATGCATTAATTCAAAAACGTTCAAAAATTACATAAAAAAAACTAGTTTTTTTTAACTGAAAGTAAGAAGCGACAATAAAACTTAAAACGAACAGAAATTACTCCGTATATGAAATGGGTTGTCCCCTACGCAATTCCTCGCTCTTTACGCTACAGTTTGACTCTTTGCCACAATTCTGCTTTTTAAAACAATTAAAAGCTTTCGCGTAAAGAGCGAGGGATTGTGGAGGGGACAACCCATTTCATATACGGAGTAATTTCTGTTCGTTTTAAGTTTTAATGTCGCTTCTTACTTTCAGTTAAAAAAAACTAGTTTTTTTTATGTAATCTGGCAAAGGAGCAACTAGAAGCACTTGCTTGATGATGTGTCATTGGGTCTTACTAGAACAAGGCTAGGCAAAATATAGTCTTCTCCGTTCCACGATCATGGCGGTGGGTTCGAATTTACAAAATCTGTCCCAGTATCGTATCCTCAAGTTTCCTCATAGACTGATATGGTCAAAGACTTCCAAGTTATGAACATGATGCGGCTTCAATGGCCAAGTCTCAGGTTTATATGAGAGAACAGATCTAACAGCAGCTTTAAAGATAAGAACCTTTAGTCCCACTGCATAGAATTGTGCCTCTAGTCTTATTTTTAGACCTGCTGCACATCCCTGCACTTGAGAATATTCTGAAGACCTACTCTCAGAAAAATTGTTGCCAAAAATTTAATTATCTGGAAATCTGGAAAATCCGTTAAAGAAAATCTTCCTTGAATTAAAACCTAGTACTTGTGGGCATCAAGCTATGGTTAATTGTAGGAAAAGCCAAGACTGATAGTCGGATTGAGTGAGAGGCAAATCTGGCATCAAGCCCTTATTAGGATTGTATAAAAATGATGTTAGTTCATTTGTTAATAGATAAATCTATCTATTATCCGTCCATGCGTCATTCCTAGGGCAGAAGAACTAAGGTAGAAAGTCATAAAACTAAGATAGTCATAGAACCTATAGTTTTCCAAGTGTTTGGTTAAATGGCACGGACTGGACGCATGGCCGATTATACATTGTGGTGATATAACTTAATGGAGGTATCACTTAAAGGTGATACCCCCACACATTTGTACTCCAATATTAATAAATTGTTGCTGAATCCCTTGGTTCATATTTTCTGTTGTTATTTCTTTTTGTATCTCACTTTGCCACGGGTTGGAGTAGAATTTTTGTAGATATTTACTCAACGTGACAGGACTTCATAATCAAGTACTGAGACAAGAATGCATAAATTTTCGAAAGAAGTGGTCTGCTTAAGATACATTTTCTCTTTCCTGGGAATTTTTGTCTATTGCAAAGTTAAACATGTGTAAAGCCATAAGATGTCGACAGAATTAGCAGACAATTTCGTCCTTTGGAGGATTAATAGTTCAAAGTCCAGCTTATAGTTTAAATCTTCCAACAAAACAATCAATTGTAGTTTGACTAATAGGATGTGATAATAAAAAATTAGACATTTCCCATTTTTGTAACTTCTTGCAGGAGAGCCAGAAAATAGAATAAAGTCGGACGAGGTTGCTCTGAAGGATAAAAGGAAATTACAAGGATAAGGTTAATGGGATAAAAGGAAAATATTCTAAATCAATTTTTTATGCTCTTTTCAATGGTGTAAATTGAATTCAAGTACTCCAAGCCAATGCAAAGTTTTTCCATTTTATGGCGTATGTCTCCGTTTTCCTTGACAAAAAAAGGAGACAAATGCCAGGTCTCCATGATAATCCTCTTCTGTTATTTAGAATTGCAACAACACCTAATGAAAAACATACATACGCCACTTACAGGTTTATGTCTCTCTTTATTTTCGTAACGGTACAAGGATATTATGTATTATATTATTATATTATATTAAAGTATAATGCTTTAATATAATATAATACTTAAATATAATGGTTATATATAAATACGTATAATGTAATACTTTAGTTTATATAGTAATATATTTTGGGCTATATATTTGTACAATGGGGGAGGAGTAAAGTAACCTAACCTTATACATCCCCCCCCTAATATGCAAATTTTGGATAATAAGACAATTTGACTGCATATAATTACAGTTTCCTTAATAGGGTTTTCGACAATGGTTAGCTTTTTGTTTTGCTTCAACGCCATTTTCAAGGGGTTTCAGGCTCTTAATAAAAATTTTCTGAAAAGTTGTTCTCTGAATAGCATATTACGTTTCAGATAGATCGAAATAACCGTTACCATTCATTAATCAGCTACAATAGCAATATTTTTCCTAATAGATGGTTTCTTTTTAACGTATTTATAAAATTTTTGTTTACCACAGGCTGCGGTTTGTTCCATGACCCCACTTTGTCGACGAATTCTGTAGCACATTTTGGAAGTAACTACAAATGTTTTACACAGGCTTATCACTCCTAGTGAATTTTCACTAATTTTGTGATCTATTTATGGAATTATCAATCGAAGCCAAAGTTGTTTTTATAAACTATTGCTCCTGAAAATTTTCTATGGAGCTGTGGATAGGGTTTACCACTCCCTAGTGACTTATCACTAATTTAGTGAGTTATTTACAGCCTTGTTTGTTCAATCCTATTTTGTAAACTACTAACTCTTAAACTTTGAAATGGACTGGAAAGTCCCTATACAGGGTTGTGACTCTTAGTAACTTGTCACTAATTTTGTGATGTAATTGTTGCCTATGAATTGAATTCCAAGTTGTTTATACATACGACTGCTCCCGAAAATTTTCCAGGGAGCTCCGAAGACCCTACACCGGTTTTTCATTCCACTTGTTATCTATCATTATCTATAGCCTTAGATTTATTGATATTTTATCCATCCAGTCCCATTTTGTAAACTACCAGAACCTGGAAATTTTGACAGGAACTGCAAAGAGCATGAACAGGGTTGCCAGTTCTGATGGCTGATCACTAATTTTGTGATGTACTTTACTTATTACATTATCTCTTGAGTACCAAGTTGTTTCACAAACTACTATTCCTGAAACGTTTTCAGGGATTAACAATAACCCTAAACAAGATTGTCAATCCCTTAGTGACCGACTATTCAATTAGGGGCTTTGAAAAGTTTTACTTTTTACTTTGAATGGATCCTATTTTAATGTTTTGGCTATAAGCTGAATAATTTTCTGATGTAATTATTAGTTGTCGTTTTTTTTTATTTGTAACTGGATAAGAAAAAAATCCGGTTTCCTCCTGGTAAAGCTTGTATAAATGGGCCTGTTTGGTAATTTCGGTTAGTGATTCAAAAACCGAAGGCAGTATCATGCCCAAGACTACTTTTGTGTCTTACAAGACAAATACAATAAAAAAAAAAAAAACATTTTGAACACTTCCTCCTAGTATCTGCAGGATTTCCATTCATTTCTCTAACATTGTTGGATATTACTAATCAGAAAAGAACGAATGGTCCTGACAGATCCATATTTTCCCCGACAGAGAAAGCTGTTGTGATGTCCATTTATTGAATCTACTTCCTCATCACCAGAACTAGCTCAAGGCTGTCATTTCTTAGCCCTGAGTTTACTAGAAAGAGATCTTGTATTTTTTTTTTTTTTGTGCAAATGCTGGAGGATTTTGAACTAGCAATGCAATGCCCTTTATTTATTTTCTTTATTTATATTTATTTATATAGCAATAATAATCTATATACAAAAATCAATACGATTCAACCCAAACCAAATCGTTGACGCGGGGATGAATCAGTAAAAATATATACACAAAAGGCATTTAAATTCATTATGAAAATAAAGAAAGAGAAAAAACATAAAATAATAGCAGTAATAATAATACTAAGGCAGCAACTACACACCATGTATATACTATGAAGTCACATTCAACAATCAACAACTTAAAACTTAATTTGAAACATTTAATTTCAAACAAACAAAACTAAAATTCATATTTACTTCATAATCTTTCTTTCAATTTTCCTTGAAAATCACTAAAGAATTTTCCATTTTCAAATTTCTTCCACTAGGTTATACCCTACATTACAAATTAAAAAATGCTGAACAGAGCTGCCACGTGATAAACAAATCTCATAATGTCATATAACCCTATTCCAAAACATTTTTGGAGGAATTCAATGATTGAACTAAAAAAAAAATAATGTTTGAATTGTGTATATTTTGTGAAGGAGTTACGTGAAGGGCAACATGTATTTTATTATAATAGAAACTTTAAATATATATATAAATCGCGACAAAAAATGTAGATAAAGAAAGGAAATACAATATCTTCTTTTTATGGTGTTTTCAAATCCATAAAACTCATTAAATATGAAATTATTCATAAAAAGTTGTGAGCCTAAGAAAATTGACATAGTTAATAAAGGGGGGGGGGCAACCATAAAAAGGGCGCAATGCTGGTCAAAATGTAAGTATCAGTTTCAGCGTGCCGAACAATTCTTGCAGAGTTTTCAAGTTCCTATATGCAAAGAAACGAAAAATTTAGCTTTTTTCTCAGGAATTTGGTAACAGAAGTATTTTTGTTTGTCATTTTTTTTGGGGTGGTAGCATCAAAGTAATGGTTATATAATATCGAGAGAGGGATCATTCAAACAGAAATTATAAGTTCTAGTACCCTTTTTAAGTCATACAGCTGATCGATCCCCAGAAAAGGACCGATTCGTGCCGTTTTGTGTCACAAACCAAGATTTTGACCCGGTCAGAGTCAAAATGCTATCGAATAAAAATTGTGAGGATAGTCAAGAGATATAGAACTATTGAAAGCTATGTAAAGTAAATGAAGTGTGTCCTTTTCTCTTTTTTAGAGTAGCCACCATTTGTGTGTATTTTTTTTTTTTTACTTCGATAGCCTTTTTGTAGGGAGCTTTTAAGCTAGTTTTTTTTTACTTAGATCTGCTTCGATGGAATATAGCTAATGATAAAGCCAATTGTGGCCTGCTGGTCGAGCCTGCTTTCTTAGGGACTTCGAGAAGGTTCTCAATTGCTGAGCAGCAAGTGTGTTTCTTAAACCATCCGAGTCTTCTTGTTTGCATCGCAGTATTAATTGCTCGTTTCTTATTGGAGGAGGAATACGAAGGTTTTCGTGCGCCATTATGGCAACCGGGTCGCTCGCGAAGGCATGAGGGTCAAACCTAAAAAATCAAGGTGATATGTAAGGAAGAGATCAGGACATAATGATCCGTTTGTGCCATGGTTAGTATTGGTCTCAACAAGCTGATGCATCACACGCGAAAGACATAAATCATACAAGTCTAACCCCATCTTGTCATTATTTTTGTTACGAAGTTATACGCTATAATGGACATTGAAGTCGCCTTGGAGGATGGTGGTAGACTGAGTGTATTTCCCTAGAATGTAATCAAGGAAGGTTTCAAGGAAGCTACTAATCTGGCAGGCTGGACGGTTGAATTTATTTCCATTAATCACGGACTTTTGGAAGTGTCATCATACCCCACAGAGCTTCCTTGCCTGTTGACTTGGAAGAGTCATACATGAATATGGCATATGGCTCTGTATATAAACAGAGACATATCTTCCCTTTAATTTCGTGCCGTCGGTGTGTTTTGCTTTAGGAGCATGTACCTCTTTATGGCAACCTCGCTGTTATGTATATCGTGGTTGAGATTGGTCTCAGTAATGCGTATGATAGATGGTTTGACGGAGTTCACCAAAAATAGAAACAAGTGTAAGCTTACTGTTGAGATCTCATATATTGTATTGGCTACCGTAAGCATACGCGTTTGGATAGTCCGCGGGTGGGACATCTTCGGAAGTTCAATTCAGTGGGGGATTACTTTGATGAATTTTAACCAGGTAAAAGATGCCTTGTCGGGCGGTTAACCTAATCCAGGTCGAGGGACTCCAAAGGTCAGTGCATTCTTCGGACGGGGAGTGGAGCCGAAGTACCTTATACCTATCCTCGGAAGTGAAAGTGGTGCCCCGGCATAGGTTTTACCTATGCCTGGTTGGGAACGCCAGATTTTCATAACAGCTCTGGGTGAGCTTCAAGAAGTTAAATAAATATGCAAGCTACGGAAAAAATTGGCAAAAACCATCTGTTGAAAGATTTGTCAAAGGGTTCTATAAGAATTTTAGCTGATGAACATCCCACTTCCATTTTTTTCAAAGCTAGCTTTTCTCTATCACCTTGGCAACAAAAATCATTTGGTTGTGAAACATCGATCATTCTTTCCCTCTAAATTCCCCCTCAAATTTGACAGCTTGCTTTACCTGAGGAGAAAATTATCATCGATTTTTTTTTCCGTCTTATGCCTATTACAGTTTGGAAAGTTACTTTGATTTAATAATAAAAATCTATTTCTTGCCGTTTGTAGTTGATTGCTGGTCGAAATATCTGAAAGTCAAAATCGAAAATTCTTTGTAGTCCCAATTTTCAATTGTCCATGTCTTCTAGACTATTTTTGAATTTTAGGATTGATTGGTTTGAGACTTTACAGAGGCCCATAACACAATAAAAAATACTACGATTTTCACAATATGTTTCTTCTACGACATTGTTTTTTTGCTTTTTTTATCTCCTATGAGATTAGTTGTAGTTTATTATTTGTATTTTAATTTCATTGTAAAGAATTAATTCATTTCATTATTTTATCTCTCCGAGAAACTAATGTAATCCTTTAATTTTATAATATTATCATTTTAAAAATATTTCAAAATATATACCGTTTTCGGATTTTTTTTTCTTTTTTTTTTTTATATTGTTGACCATACGGGCTTAGGAAGAAAGCTGAGCGGTAAAAATCCTACAATTGTCAGTTCACTTTAGGGTTGACTGCATTGTTCGTTTTGATTCATGAACTATTAATTTTGATTTCATCGTAATCGATGTCTTGTTTAACTCATAATTTATTCTTTTTAAATTGAAATTACTTCTGTTATTTGCTAAAAAAAATGTAGTATTTTTCTTATGAACTAAAATATTGGATAGTAATTGAACTCTTACGCGCAATTTTAATATACAGTCCAAATGTTCAATCTCTCATAGTTTTTATTTTCAATAATTTTTAAGAGCTGGGAGATTTAGATTTTAGAAGAACGCATCACAACTGAAAATAGCAGATAAAGTCTAGTACAAACCAATCTCTCATAGTTTTATTTTCAATAATTTTTAAGATCTGGAATTTTTAGGTTTTAGAAACACGTATCAGAACTGAAAATAGCAGGTAAACTCTAATACAAACCATAGAAAACAAATAAATGAGAAAAAGCATCATCATATGCTGCGGCTACCATATTCAGTCTTCTTGCTCTCGGAACTACTAGGCTAGATACCAGAGAACTATCTTGGTGAAAACCAAACCACATTTCGGTCTTGCGCACTTGATGTGTTTGATTCTGGACTTGTCTATATATATAAAAATAAGTTGTCTGTGTGTCTGTGTGTCGAGTGACGTCACTGTCCGCATATGAAGTCTGAATTATTTCATCACATATCAATTCAAAAACGAATGTATTCAAGCCGAAGTAGCTCAGTTATATAACTACCTGTGTTGGCGCAGTGGGTCTGACCTTAGCGTGGTAATACGGGACCCAGAGATCGAACCATGCTGCAGGAATGCACTACAGGGCCGACGCAGGTACCTTAGTAGTCAAGAAGTGTCGTTAATCCGATACAAATACAAATACAGTAGCTCAGTTGGTAAAGCGTTATGTTCCAGGTTCTTGGTCTGAGAGGTTCCAGGTTCGGACCTTGGCTTTAAAGAAGAAAAAAAACTAAAAAACATAAAAATTACAAAAAAATAATAAAAAGAAAATACAAAAAAAACTAAAAAAGCTAAAAAACTAAAAAAAACTGAAAAAAGGGTAAAAAATAAAAACTAAAAAAGTAAAAAAGAACTAAAAAAACTAAAAAAAACTAAAAAAAAAATAAAAACTGAAAAAGAAAAACTAAAAAAAGGAAAAAAACTAAACAAAAGAAAAAACTAAAAAAAATGTAAAAAACTAGAAACTAGAAAAGAAAAAAAACTAAAAAAAACTAAAAAAGGGTAAAAACAGCAAAAAAACTAAAAAAAAAATGAAAACTGAAAAAGAAAAAAAAACTAAAAAAAGGAAAAAAACTGAAAAATAAAGGAGAAAAAGAAAACTAAAAAAAAAAAAATTAAAAAAAGGGAATATAAATGACGACCGGGACACTCAAAGAGAAATTACAGACTGGGACACCGGGACACAAATGACGACTGGGACGTGTGTGTCGACTGACGTGATGTTTGTGTGTCGATTGACGTCATGTTTGTCGACTATAAATGACGACTGGGACACAGGGATACAACTACAACGGGGACGCCGGGGGGGGCACAGGGGGATATATAAATGACGATGGGGACACAGGGAATGTTTGATTAGCAATCACCATCAACAAAGCTCAAGGGCAATCATTAGAATAATGAGGTATAGATCTGAATACGGATTGTTTTTCCCATGGACAATTTTATGTTGCATGTTCAAGAGTCGGTAAACCTGACAATCTATTTATATGTACAGACAATGGGACAGTGAAGAATGTTGTATATTCGCAAGTTTTACGTAGTTAAAAACATATATATATATATATATATATATATATATATATATATATATATATATATATATATATATATATATATATATATATATATATATATATATATATATATATATATATATATATATATATATATATATATATATATATATATATATACTAGCTGTTGGGGTGGCGCTTCGCGCCACCCCAACACCTAGTTGGTGGGGGCGCTTCGCGCCCCCCCCCAAGCCCCCCCGCGCGCGTAAGTCGTTACGCGCCATAATAGTTACGCGCCATTGTAGTTGTGTCCCTATGTCCCACCTGTGAATATAGATAGATATATATATATATATATATATATATATATATATATATATATATATATATATATATATATATATATATATATATATATATATGGTTTTAACTACGTAAAACTTGCGAATATACAACATTCTTTGCTGTCCCATTGTCTTTGCATATAAATAGATTGTCAGGTTTACCGACTCTTGAACATGCAACATATAATGGTCCATGAGAAAACAATCTGTATTCAGATCTATACCTCATGATTCTAATGATTGCCCTTGAGCTTTGTTGATGGTGATTGCTAATCGACCATTCCCTGTCCCGGTGTCCCGGTCGTCATTTACATCCCCCTGTTTCCCCCGGTGTCCCCGTTGTAGTTGTGTCCCTGTGTTCCGGTCGTCATTTATATTCCCTGTGTCCCGGTCGTCATTTGTATCCTGGTGTCCCGGTCTGTATATACATTCGTTTTTTAGTTTTGTTTTTCTCCTTTATTTTTTTCCTTTTTTTTTCTTTTTTAGCTTATTTAGATTTTTAGATTTTTTAGTTTTTTTATTAGTTTTTAGTTTTTTCTTTCTTTTTAGTTTTTTTGTCCCGGTCGTCATTTATATCCCCCTGTTTCCCCCGGTGTCCCCGTTGTAGTTGTGTCCCTGTGTCCCGGTCGTCATTTATATTCCCTGTGTCCCGGTCGTCATTTGTATCCCGGTGTACCGGTCTGTATATACATTCGTTTTTTAGTTTTGTTTTTCTCCTTTATTTTTTTCCTTTTTTTTTCTTTTTTAGTTTATTTAGATTTTTAGATTTTTTAGTTTTTTTATTAGTTTTTAGTTTTTTTTTCTTTTTAGTTTTTTTGTAGTTTTTACCTTCTTTTTAGTTTTGTTAATTTTTTTTTTTACTTATGTCCTGGTCGTCATTTATACTCCCTGTGTCCCGGTGCTTTGTTGATTGCTAATCGAACATTCCTTTTGTCCTGGTCGCTTTCTCTTTGAGTGTCGTCATTTATTTTTTTCTTTTTTAGTTCTTTTAGTTTTTACCTTTTTTAGTTTTTTTTAGTTTTTTAGATGAAAATTTTTTTTAGTTTTTTCCTTTTTTCTTTTTAGTTTTTTATTGGTTTTTACCTTTATGTTAGCTTATTTTTCAGTTTTTTATTTTTTTTTTATTTTTTTTTTTTTTTTAGTTTTTTACCTTTTTTTAGTTTTTTTTAGTTTTTTTAGTTTTTTTAGTTTTTTAGCTTTTTTACTTTTTTTATTAGTTTTTAGTTTTTTTGTAGTTTTTGCCTTTTTTTAGTTTTTTCAGTTTTTTTTTAGTTTTTTATTGGTTTTTACCTTTATTTTAGCTTATTTTTCAGTTTTTTCCTTTTTTTTAGTTTTTTTTAGTTTTTAGTTTTTTTAGTTTTTTACCTTTTTTTAGTTTTTTTAGTTTTTTTAGTTTTTTAGCTTTTTTATTTTTTTTTATTAGTTTTTAGTTTTTTTTGTAGTTTTTGCCTTTTTTTTAGTTTTTTTAGTTTTTTAGCTTTTTTATTAGTTTTTAGTTTTTTTTGTAGTTTTTGCCTTTTTTTAGTTTTTTTAGTTTTTTAGCTTTTTTATTTTTTTTATTAGTTTTTAGTTTTTTTTTGTAGTTTTTGCCTTTTTTTAGTTTTTTCAGTTTTGACGTCACCTGATCCAGTTTTTTCAGGTGACGTCACCTGATCCACGATCCACAGATCCACAGACAACTTATTTTTATATATATAGATAGTTTTTTTTTTTTACTTATGTCCTGGTCGTCATTTATACTCCCTGTGTCCCGGTGCTTTGTTGATTGCTAATCGAACATTCCTTTTGTCCTGGTCGCTTTCTCTTTGAGTTTCGTCATTTATTTTTTTCTTTTTTAGTTCTTTTAGTTTTTACCTTTTTTAGTTTTTTTTAGTTTTTTAGAGGAAAATTTTTTTTAGTTTTTTCCTTTTTTTCTTTTTAGTTTTTTATTGGTTTTTACCTTTATTTTAGCTTATTTTTCAGTTTTTCCTTTTTTTTAGTTTTTTTTTATTTTTTTTAGTTTTTTACCTTTTTTTAGTTTTTTTAGTTTTTTTAGTTTTTTAGCTTTTTTACTTTTTTTATTAGTTTTTAGTTTTTTTTTGTAGTTTTTGCCTTTTTTTAGTTTTTTCAGTTTTTTTTTAGTTTTTTATTGGTTTTTACCTTTATTTTAGCTTATTTTTCAGTTTTTTCCTTTTTTTTTAGTTTTTTTTAGTTTTTAGTTTTTTTAGTTTTTTACCTTTTTTTTAGTTTTTTTAGTTTTTTTAGTTTTTTAGCTTTTTTATTTTTTTATTAGTTTTTAGTTTTTTTTGTAGTTTTTGCCTTTTTTTAGTTTTTTTAGTTTTTTAGCTTTTTTATTAGTTTTTAGTTTTTTTTGTAGTTTTTGCCTTTTTTTAGTTTTTTTAGTTTTTTAGCTTTTTTATTTTTTTTATTAGTTTTTAGTTTTTTTTGTAGTTTTTGCCTTTTTTTAGTTTTTTCAGTTTTGACGTCACCTGATCCAGTTTTTTCAGGTGACGTCACCTGATCCATCCATCCACAGACAGACAGACAACTTATTTTTATATATATAGACTAGCTGTTGGGGTGGCGCTTCGCGCCACCCCAACACCTAGTTGGTGGGGGCGCTTCGCGCCCACCCCCCAAGCCCCCCCGCGCGCGTAAGTCGTTACGCGCCATAATAGTTACGCGCCATTGTAGTTGTGTCCCTATGTCCCACCTGTGAATATAGATAGATATATATATATATATATATATATATATATATATATATATATATATATATATATATATATATATATATATATATATATATATATATATATATATATATATATATATATATATATATATATATATATATATATATGGTTTTAACTACGTAAAACTTGCGAATATACAACATTCTTTGCTGTCCCATTGTCTTTGCATATAAATAGATTGTCAGGTTTACCGACTCTTGAACATGCAACATATAATGGTCCATGGGAAAACAATCTGTATTCAGATCTATACCTCATGATTCTAATGATTGCCCTTGAGCTTTGTTGATGGTGATTGCTAATCGACCATTCCCTGTCCCAGTGTCCCGGTCGTCATTTACATCCCCCTGTTTCCCCCGGTGTCCCCGTTGTAGTTGTGTCCCTGTGTCCCGGTCGTCATTTATATTCCCTGTGTCCCGGTCGTCATTTGTATCCCGGTGTCCCGGTCTGTATATACATTCGTTTTTTAGTTTTGTTTTTCTCCTTTATTTTTTTCCTTTTTTTTCTTTTTTAGCTTATTTAGATTTTTAGATTTTTTAGTTTTTTTATTAGTTTTTAGTTTTTTTTTCTTTTTAGTTTTTTTGTCCCGGTCGTCATTTATATCCCCCTGTTTCCCCCGGTGTCCCCGTTGTAGTTGTGTCCCTGTGTCCCGGTCGTCATTTATATTCCCTGTGTCCCGGTCGTCATTTGTATCCCGGTGTACCGGTCTGTATATACATTCGTTTTTTAGTTTTGTTTTTCTCCTTTATTTTTTTCCTTTTTTTTTCTTTTTTAGTTTATTTAGATTTTTAGATTTTTTATTTTTTTTATTAGTTTTTAGTTTTTTTTTCTTTTTAGTTTTTTTGTAGTTTTTACCTTCTTTTTAGTTTTGTTAATTTTTTTTTTTACTTATGTCCTGGTCGTCATTTATACTCCCTGTGTCCCGGTGCTTTGTTGATTGCTAATCGAACATTCCTTTTGTCCTGGTCGCTTTCTCTTTGAGTGTCGTCATTTATTTTTTTCTTTTTTAGTTCTTTTAGTTTTTACCTTTTTTAGTTTTTTTTTAGTTTTTTAGATGAAAATTTTTTTTAGTTTTTTCCTTTTTTTCTTTTTAGTTTTTTATTGGTTTTTACCTTTATGTTAGCTTATTTTTCAGTTTTTTCCTTTTTTTTTATTTTTTTTTATTTTTTATTTTTTTTAGTTTTTTACCTTTTTTAGTTTTTTTTAGTTTTTTTAGTTTTTTTAGTTTTTTAGCTTTTTTACTTTTTTTATTAGTTTTTAGTTTTTTTGTAGTTTTTGCCTTTTTTTAGTTTTTTCAGTTTTTTTTTAGTTTTTTATTGGTTTTTACCTTTATTTTAGCTTATTTTTCAGTTTTTTCCTTTTTTTTAGTTTTTTTTAGTTTTTAGTTTTTTTAGTTTTTTACCTTTTTTTAGTTTTTTTAAGTTTTTTAGCTTTTTTATTTTTTTTATTAGTTTTTAGTTTTTTTGTAGTTTTTGCCTTTTTTTTAGTTTTTTTAGTTTTTTAGCTTTTTTATTAGTTTTTAGTTTTTTTTTGTAGTTTTTGCCTTTTTTTAGTTTTTTTAGTTTTTTAGCTTTTTTATTTTTTTTATTAGTTTTTAGTTTTTTTTGTAGTTTTTGCCTTTTTTTAGTTTTTTCAGTTTTGACGTCACCTGATCCAGTTTTTTCAGGTGACGTCACCTGATCCACGATCCACAGATCCACAGACAACTTATTTTTATATATATAGATAGTTTTTTTTTTTTACTTATGTCCTGGTCGTCATTTATACTCCCTGTGTCCCGGTGCTTTGTTGATTGCTAATCGAACATTCCTTTTGTCCTGGTCGCTTTCTCTTTGAGTTTCGTCATTTATTTTTTTCTTTTTTAGTTCTTTTAGTTTTTACCTTTTTTAGTTTTTTTTAGTTTTTTAGATGAAAATTTTTTTTTAGTTTTTTCCTTTTTTTCTTTTTAGTTTTTTATTGGTTTTTACCTTTATTTTAGCTTATTTTTCAGTTTTTTCCTTTTTTTTAGTTTTTTTTTTATTTTTTATTTTTTTTAGTTTTTTACCTTTTTTTAGTTTTTTTAGTTTTATTAGTTTTTTAGCTTTTTTACTTTTTTTATTAGTTTTTAGTTTTTTTTGTAGTTTTTGCCTTTTTTTAGTTTTTTCAGTTTTTTTTTTAGTTTTTTATTGGTTTTTACCTTTATTTTAGCTTATTTTTCAGTTTTTTCCTTTTTTTTAGTTTTCTTTAGTTTTTAGTTTTTTTAGTTTTTTACCTTTTTTTAGTTTTTTTAGTTTTTTTAGTTTTTTAGCTTTTTTATTTTTTTTATTAGTTTTTAGTTTTTTTTGTAGTTTTTGCCTTTTTTTAGTTTTTTTAGTTTTTTAGCTTTTTTATTAGTTTTTAGTTTTTTTTGTAGTTTTTGCCTTTTTTTAGTTTTTTTAGTTTTTTAGCTTTTTTATTTTTTTTATTAGTTTTTAGTTTTTTTTGTAGTTTTTGCCTTTTTTTAGTTTTTTCAGTTTTGACGTCACCTGATCCAGTTTTTTCAGGTGACGTCACCTGATCCATCCATCCACAGACAGACAGACAACTTATTTTTATATATATAGAAGATATATATATATATATAAGTTGTCTGTGTGTGTGTGTGTCTGTCGAGTGACGTCATCTTTGTGTGTCGACTGACGTCATGTTTTCGACTGACTAAATTACAGACCGGGACATCGAGACACAAATGAGGACCGGGACATAGGGAATATAAATGACGACCGGGACACTCAAAGAGAAAGCGACCGGGACACAAAGAATGTTCGATTAGCAATCACCATCAACAAAGCACCGGGACACAAATGACGACCGGGACACAGGGACACAGGGAATATAAATGACGACCGCGACACTCAAAGAGAAATTACAGACTGGACACCGGGGCACAAATGACGACCGGGACACAGGGAAACAACAACAACGGGGACGCCGGGGGGCACAGGGGGATATATAAATGACGACGGGGACACAGGGAATGTTCGATTAGCAATCACCATCAACAAAGCTCAAGGGCAATCATTAGAATAATGAGGTATAGATCTGAATACAGATTGTTTTTCCCATGGACAATTATATGTTGCATGTTCAAGAGTCGGTAAACCTGGCAATCTTTTTATATGTACAGACAATGGGACAGCCAAGAATGTTGTATATTCGCAAGTTTTACGTAGTTAAATATATATACATATATATATATATATATATATATCTATATTCAGAGGTGGGACACAGGGACACAACTACAATGGCGCGTAACTAATATGGCGTGTAACGACTTACGCGCGCGGGGGGGGCGAAGCGCCCCCACCAACTAGGTGTTGGGGTGGCGCGAAGTGCCACCCCAACAGCTAGTATGTTGTATTATTATGCTTCGATTTGTTATCAATAGCCGCAGAACTTCTTCAACGCTAGCTTTGGTGAAAACTGAACACCGTTTGTGAAGTGTGCTCTTCACATGTTTTGATTTTGGATTTCCATATTACAGTATTAGCCTCAGGTTTTAATCAACAATCCTAAAGTGTTTGAATAGCATCTTTGATAGTATCAAACACAATCTGCAAAACATTTACAAAACTTCTTTTATTTTCTGTCTGCTGTTGGTAGTAGTCTGTAGCTCAGAAACCTTTGAAGGCTGTCTTAATTGTAATAATAATTTTGCCATAATTTGTCAGAAGCTGTATTGTGATATCTTAAAAAGGGAGTTATGCACAACTAGTGTTTACGAAAAGGTAAATTTAGAGGATGAGAATTTAATTGAAAAGACTGAAGAAATACTTTTTAAAAGTTTTAATATTAAAATAAATGACAATGATAAAAAGTTCCCTTTCCTATATTGGACTGTAAAATTTCATAAGAATCCCCCTAAACCACGGTTTATTGCTGGAGCAGCTAAATGTCCAACCCGCATTGCTGCTACCTACCTCTCTTTAATTTTAAAGGAAATTGTAAATAAACTTAAAACCTATTGTTCTGGTATTAAAAAATTTTCGAATTTTAATCCATATTGGAGTGTTAATAATTCACTGCAGGTGATAGATTCTTTAACAATGGTTTCAGTTAAAAGAATTGAGTCTTTCGATTTTGCGACAATGTATACTAATTTATCACTTAATGTAGTGTTTGATAATTTAAAAACTGTTATCAAGAAATCTTTCCTCTTATCTAGTAAAAGGTTCTTAAAAATAGACACTTATAATTAAAAAGCTATATGGACAAATTGCTTTAATACTACAGTTAATTTGAGATGTTACAGCTTGGATATGATTTTTGAGTTATTAGAATTTGTTTTATACAATACTTATATAAGATTTGGTGGTGATGTGTACAAGCAAATTGTGGGAATTCCCATGGGGGCGAATGCCAGCCCATTTATAGCTGACTTGTTTTTAAGTCAACTAGAATATAAATATATGATGGATAAGAATAATCCAATTAATTTAAAACATGTTTTGTCAAATAATAAAAGATATTTAGATGATATTTTGGTCTTAAATTGTAAGGATTTCATTGATATTTCTAAAAATATATATCCATCAGAGCTTATTCTTGAACCTAGTCATGGCGCTGGTCATGAAGATCATGTATTCGATTTAAATATTAATATTTGTGATAATAATAAATTAAGTTTTAAAATGTATAATAAAACAGATGATTTTGATTTTGAAGTGATTAGTTTCCCATTCCCTGAAAGTAATATACACTCAAATATCACATATTCAGCGTTTTTCTCACAGTTACTTCGTTATGCAAGGATTTGTAGTAATTATATTGATTTTGAAAATAGATGTAAAATCTTAAGCCAAAAATTGATATCAAGAGGTTTTTCTGCAAATAAATTAACTTGGCAATTTAAAAAATTTAGTTTTAATTATAACGAACTTTTAAATAAATATCAAAAGAATTATCTAGAAATACTTGAAGAAATTTTCAACTAATTTTGGAGGTTCTAGAATTGTTGTTGCAGCGCCATTTATTTTGAATTGTGTTTCTAATTAAGCGGATTTTTTTTTAAAATTAGCCACATGGTAAAGATGAATTCTATAATTGTTTAGTTCATTCAGGTTTTTTGCAATGTGTTAATATTTGTGATTTGGTAAAATTTATTATATTTAGTTTACCTATTGTTGCTAAAAAGAGGGATATATTAACAGGATAAGCTTGTTTTTGTGTTACTTGGTTGTTTTACATTTGCTGTTTTTTTTTCTTTCACAGGCATGTATTTTTGGGGGTGATACCTAACACGGGGATGCCATGGATATTCTGTGGTAGCCACAACACTTGGCTGGGTAGAGAATTTAGAGTGGCGAAACCCTATATAGGCCTGTGTATTCTCCTGATGAGCCCTTGTGTTGGGTTGTTGCCTCTGAATGATTTGTCTCTATTATTTTTTCTATTGTTTGGTAAATGACGACTTATACTTATTGACGACATGACTGCCTGTCCATGGATTATTCTTTATGGTTGATTGTGTATGGCTATGCTGTTTGACCCATGTGATTGTATGGATGAGTAGGGTTAAGGCCTCATTCAAGTGCTGGTCTATATTAATCACTAATTTAGGAAAACAGTCTTCCTTTTCTCCTTCTGTCTCTTTTTTTTTTTTGTGTTTGTGCTGTTGCATTGGTGATTTCTCTTTTCATGATATCAAACGCCCTTTGTTAAAGACCCGGGAGTTTGTTCTGAATTGTAGCTATCGTAGATAACTTCAAAGACTACACTGCCTTTCCATGACGAAAATAAAGCAGTTCAAAATAGGGATGAAACCTTTTAATTGACAGTGAATATATATACAAATTATTTAACTTGATATTTCGAAAACATATACAGTGTTCATCATCAGCAGTAAAACAGTAAAACATCATCAGCAGAGTTTTACTGCTGATGATGAACACTGTATATGTTTTCGAAATATCCAGTTAAATAATTTGTATATATATTCACTGTCAATTAAAAGGTTTCATCCCTATTTGAACTGCTTTACTTTCGTAGCTATCGTACTTCTAATATAATGTTTTTAATGATTAACAACGTTTTGAATTGGCTAATATCTCCACCGTATATAAAATATATGCTTTTTGAGCTTTGATCTTTGACTTGTAAGTTTTACTTTTAAGCCTAATGGTGTCCATTTAAATGTTATTAATATTATTACATTTTGTATCAGCAGGTTTGGATATCCTTAAATACCGACTTACGCGAGAATCGAGCTCCGTTACGGAAATATTTACTTAGTTTGTGATTTAGAATAGTCATTCTGTGATCTTCGTAAATTTTTGATGATTAGTCTTGCGTAATTAATTGCGATTAGTCTTGCGTAAGTCCCTCTTCAGTCATGAGTGAAAACTGGTAGAACATATTTATATATGCATAGATGGAGATAATGAGTTATGCAGGGCTTACAAGAAAGGAACCTAGTTTGGACCTCTCGTATTACGTTTGTATGACTTTATTTTCTATAAAGTTTTACGTCTTAATATTTTATTTATGCACTTCTTACTTTGATTTCCATCATCATCATCCCATCTTAATTACTCCAAATACGAAACACAGACTAGTGAGAATATTCAGCTTATTTAGATCATTCCCTTAACAAACTATGAATGACTATGAGTCAAAAGAGGTAAAATATGTTTATATCTGCGTTTGGGGGGGGGGGGTAAAAGCTGGGGGAATTTTTTTTCGTTTACTTTCAAAACAAATTTTAATGAGAAAAAGAAGCCCTCACTTTTTGAACGTGAAAAATCTGAATTTTCCGTACTTTCTGCATCAGTTTGACTTCTAAACCATTAAATACCCAAATAGTTAAATGAATTTCAGAGAATTGAGCTCCCTAGTGTAGGCCGATCGAGTCTCTTATGAAAGTGTCTTCAATCTTCTTTGTTGAGGTTGTTATGTCCCCATTGATCTTCCCATGCTTTTGCTTCCATGTACTCTATAAAGTTTTGTTTGAGGTGACTGAATTTTGAGACATTACTTCCTCGTAGTATCGATGTCCTCGATGTGACTCCATCTAGAATCATGGTGTTTATGATTTTAATAAAGCTAACAAAATAAATAGCTAAAATTGAACGTTAATCCAGAAGATCAGTGGCCAGAACCATGGTTATCCAATAACGGGGGAAGGGGAGATCTATTTAACTATCAGGGAGTGGAGTTACCTGTAAATTTATTCAGTTGTCTAAAACACGTGACGTGGATGAAATTTGGAGCCTAAAATTCCTGAGGCTCTCCTTGCTATCATTATCACGAGAAGTATATTTAGTTTATGGAATTTGTGAATATCAGTACTGGGTATCATACCGGCTTTCCACCTTGATTAAAATGTTACTTCTCTCCAGGAAAATACTTACACTGGTTTCAGCTGAATATTTTGTTGAGCTCCGAGGGCCCTTCTTAGTATCGATATCGCGATATACTTATTGGTTTCAGCTGAATATCTTGTTGGGCTTCCGGGACCCTTATTAGTACCGATATCACGATATACTTATTTACTAAATCACTTTTATTTTGACTTTTTAAGGATGTCAAAGCAAAAGCAAATTATATGATAATTCAGTAAGTTGAAGCTAATTAATATATATTCTTGCCTATAAAGGTTAGTGTTCTTTGACAGTACAGGCTTTGTCATTTTTTTTTGTAGGTACCCTCAGGTCAGAGTGGCCAGATGGGGTGCATTTGCGAAATTTTGGCGCTTTTTTGAGGAGGTTGTGCATTAAATTTTTCGGATCGACGTATTTTTTTATTATTTTCTTTTTAGTGGAAAAATGGTTCATTCAGTGCATTTTCACTAGGAAAAATTGAGCTTTTGGTGCATTTTCACTTTTAGGGGGCGCAGCTTTAGACCTAGCAGCTGGCAATACTGCCTCAGGTTTGACGCTAGTGACATTGGTAGGAAGTTCATTTTATCTACTATTTTCAGTATTTTGCGAAGGGCCTTTTGGACTGATTCTTTAGGGGAATGTCTGCATTATAAGTAGGGATGTTTTATCATATTCATGAGTTTCCACTTCTTCATAAATGCTTTGTACTCAATAAAGCTTCTAATAAGCGTTCCTTTTAATTATGAGATGGGTTAATTATGTTTTATTGGCCAGTATTCACATGACTTGATAATTGAACGGGTCACTGAACAAAAGATAGTAATCTACAAGCAGTTCAACATTTTTTTTTTCACTGCAATTTCTTATTGGAATTGTTTTAAATCCGCAAACTTGTTCATGGAATGGTATGGTAATGGTATGATAAATAACTTATTTATAAAATAAGTTATATAAATAACTTATTTTCGTACTGAACTTATGTTGACTTGTGCTACTGGGCTTATGTCAGTGAAATTGCTCCTGCTTTAAATTTGCGAGGGAAAACAAGTTGTTTTTAATTCTCTTGTGGTGTTGGAAGAGCTTAGTTAATTGATTGCTATGTGTAAAAATATAGTTAATTTAATATTTAGGTAGGGGGTTTTCAGAATATTTTTGTAGGAAGGGGGTTGTATTTTTTATTTCAAAACATAAATAAAAAATACCTAGAAATTCAGAAACTGAAGGATTTTAAGGGGAGCCCCCTGCCCTCTTGCTCACATGCCTGGGTATGAGCTTTGAGTTATACTGCTACTAAGCTTATTATAATATAAAGCACTTAACCACATCTTGACGTCGCCATCTTGTTTAGTGCTGCAATTGGCAATTCCGTATGCGTTTATTTTATCTTTTAATTATTTTGCAGGTCCAGTCCGGTGAGATATTTGCTACGATTGACCTAGAGAAGGGGATTTTGAAGTTCCATGATAGTCCAAACAAATACGACACGGCTGCAACCCTAGTAGATGTCTCACAGGAGGTATGAATATGTCGCAGAATTTCTATCTTTTATGTGTGAACCTTTGTTAACATTGATCTCCATCCACCGCCTTATCTCCAGGCATTGGGTTCTAACACGGGATGAAACCGAACACCGTACATGCGTTTTCAGAATTTTGTCTAAGACAAATCTGCTAAGATGGTTTTCTTCCATCGGTTCTGTCTCAGGTTCAACCCAGGTTTATTGAATCTAAAACCAGTTCATATACCGAGTTCGAACTCGGGGCTCTGCAATTTTTACCATTCAGAATAAAAAATGAGCCACATAGGTGGGCATTGATGACCAAAATGGTAAAGATCAGTTGGATCTTAAAATAATTTTTGTCTTTTTTTTTGTTCCTTGATTGTATTTAGTATTTTGTTCAATTTCTGATAATTTGTGCTGTATTTTGTAGATAAGATAGTGAAATACTCTCTACGAGTTTAGTCACTGAATAAGAATAAAAACATTCATTTATACTAGAATAATGCTCAAAAACCGACAAATATTTATTTTGTGATATGTAAACAGTCACGAATGCTGTAAAAATGCCTCAGCTAAAAAGCTGTGGCTTCTTAAGCCCTGAACAATAACACCATCAGGTTATATCAAAATTCATCGCCTTCTTATTTCTCTTTCTTTGTTTATGTTGAGCTTGGAGGCATAACTACAAGACTTTATGACTACGGTACTACTACTTTTACTTGCGGCGGGAATCAGGTGTTTTCACCTTGCCCGGTGTCAAGGATCTTCGAGACCTGTTTGAACCACGTAGTGCGGTCTATTGCCAGTTGCTTCGCAAATGGAGGCCATTGAGATGTCCATCTGTGACCAAACTTTCTAAACCCCCCAACAGGTTCAAGGTCTGATTTAGCCAAGTTCCACCAGCTTTTCCTCTGTCCTCCTTGGCGTTTCATACATGAGTTAAGTTGATAACTTCGAAGACCACACTGCCTTTCCATGACGAAAGTAAAACAGTTCAAAATAGGGATGAAACCTTTCATCCCTGTGTTCATCATCAGCATCATCATCATCAGTGTTCATCATCAGCAGTAAAACTACTGCTGATGATGAACACTGTATATGTGTTCGAAATATCCAGTTAAATAATTTTATATCTGTTCACTGTCAATTAAAAGGTTTCATCCCTATTTTGAGCTGTTTTACTTTCATCATGAGTTAAGTTGCTCAGCTAAAAGGATTCAGCGAGGCAAAAACTCTGTTGGCCTCCGTAAGACATGGCCCAACAATTTCATTCGACGCTCCTTGATTGTGATGGCAACGCATCTTTTAGTACCACTGATTCGTCGTATATCCACGTTTGATATGCAATCATTCAGATTTATCCTGAGGATGCTACGCAGACAGTTATGCTCAAACACCTTCAGTGCATTTTCATGTAGCTGCTTTAACGACCAAGTTGTCCATCCATAAAGAAGGATTGTTCGAACCAAAGCCAGGTAAACTCGACCTTTATTTCTTACGTATGACTACGGTAGTCTCAACAAAATGATTACCTCAAATTTTGAATTCACGATCTTGGAGGATTTAAGGGTGCCCCAGGGAGAGGGTAGAGAAAGGGGAGGGGTCGTTCTCTTATTATTTTGACAATTTAGTAGTACACTAGGCCTTTCAGTTTCCGGCCAGATGAGCTCTCCTACCAAGTCTCTGTGACCACGCGTTCCATACAAAGTGTTTGGGGGGATGGGGAAAATAATAACAGATGGGGTGTACATGGCTGTACTGAGGCAACGTCAGGGTTCTTCATTCCAAATAAGATTTAATTTAGACAAAGTACGAGGAGTAATGTTAATATTATTCAAACAGTAGTTAATAATTTTGATAAAAAGCAGAAGTTTTAATAATTTCATATACAATTTGGCGTGGACATGAAATAAGAAATAGTTATGAGAAAAAAAAAATATTGCTGCTGTTTCTCCCAAGTGCCCGAATGGGCATGCTCATTTAACCCTTCCTTAATGACGCTTCTTGACTACAAAGGCTCTTTCACTTGCCCCTTTGCAGCTTGGATGAAGCCCTTGCCCAGTTATCTCCAGGCAAAGATCAATCCACTAGTAACTGACCCCTTCAGACACTAAAATACATATGCATAAACTTCCTTTGAAAAAACTGTGGAAGAATTGGAAGATAATTCTTCGAACCAAGATTAGAATATTGGAAGCTACAGTGATGACAATGGTCAAGAATGGTTCTGAAACGTGGGGGGTTCCGAAACACGGGGGAAGATTTGCTAGAGGATTTCCAGAGAAATTGCCTACGGATTATTTTGGGAACCCGACTGACTAACCGTATCTCAAATAGTAAGCTGTATGAAAAACATGGTTCAATCCTACTTTCTATGGCTCTAATGGGAGAAAGATTGTTGGACAGGAAATTTTCTGCGGATGAAAGATTACCAAAGATAGTTCTTGTGGGTCAACCGTCTAGCGTGAAACGAAAGTAGGTCGTCCCCGCATGGAGTAGGAGGACGTCATATGGAAAGGTCGAAGGGAAATGGGAGCTTCTTGAGAAAGCCTAAAGAGGGGGGCGTTGAAAAGATTGGGATCGAGAAGGAGCATGCGTAGCTGTGTTGGCCTAAAGCAGCGTTGTGCTGCTGTGAATTGTTGTTTAGTATTTACTACCTTTATGTGAAGTGTGAAGTGAAAAAATGCAGCTACGCCGAGAATAAACGTCGCGTCTATTCAAGTTGATAATATTTCTTCCTGATACGACTTTTAATTTATGGACTATACTATGGATATTTAGGAATCGTACGGTTGAAGATGGATCCTTGTTTTTTTGTTTTTTTTTTTGTTTTTTTTTTTTTGTTTTGTTTTTTTGTCTAGTGTGTGGAAGTAAGTTTGTTTTTGGGGTTTTTGTAAGGATTTAAAAAATTAATGGAAGGCATTTTTCGTGGGTGATCGTAAATCTAGAATCGGGCTGATATTATGCAAAGCGATTGAAATCTTGTGGGAATAAAGAAGTTGGGAAGGTTGGTTCGTATGGCTATGGTAAATAGCGATGATTTTGATTAAGTTATCTGTTCAGTTTGGGTTGAAGGGCCTGTTTCAGAATTTTACATTTTTTTTCTTTTTTTTTTTTTTTCCTAACCATGATTCACATAGCTTTTTAGTGTCAATAAATATTATATGACACACCATGGAAGGTAAAACCTATGGATCGCTTGGATTAAAAAAATAGCCTATATCGATAAATAAAATTCAGTTACAACTGCAATATAATTTAAAGTTAATATAATTTTGCATAGCTATGGCTCGAATATTAACAACAAAAATAGCAAAGGATGTTGACCCAATTCGTGCTAGTAACGACTATAGGGGTTTTGGCGGAGGGGAACTAACTAACCTCCCCACATTTTGAGAGGAAATAACTACCCTCCCCATATTTAAAAAAATATCTTCATTTGGTATGAACAAAATCGAAAATAGCAAAATATTCCCCCCCCAGATTCTTCAAAATACATTTTGCCTCCTCCCCGCCTTACATTTTCACGAATTGACGCCATCGAATTACAACAAAATGTGGTCGAATGGAACCGTCGCTTAGTTAAAGTTTTCAAATCTCCTGTTTACAGTTTCTTACTTAGTAACCATATCACGGAATTTCATTAAAACGCCTAAATTGCGGCTTGGATTATCTTTTTAATGAGTGTGAACTTGAATTTTCTTTTCTGCTCATTTTCTGTTTTCCCTTAAAACCCTATGTCTAATTTTCTTAATTAAATAGTTTTGAAGTTTTATCTTTCCTTGTTTGATTATACCAGTTTAGGTTGGAATTTCAGCTTGCTAAATTGAAACTTTAAGAAGGACCCTTACTGGTGCATCAGTTATGCAGGTAAATTAACAATATCTCTGTCAACAACAATTGTGCATACTAGTTGTTCAGAAACTTCCATGACTAGGATTTAATTTAGCCCTCTATATTAAAATTTACTGAAAAATGTGGATAACCCACCCCTTGAAAGATGTGGTTGACTCCCTGGTAGATACTTTAATCTGTTAATATCACACGTAGTGATCAATAGTGCTTCCAGGTTGGGTTTTTTTTTTACCAAATCGAATTCGGCTATGTGATTTATAAAACCAGGCCTAATTGGATCAAGATTGTTGAATCAAAAGTAGGGTAAAAATTAGCCATGTTTGGCTAATTTTTGTCATCAAGGCTAGTGTAACCCAAATAATTCTGGCAACGTTGTCATAGTACAATTTGGTCAGTTTTTATGGCACTTGGTATTTATTAACCAAGTGACATATAGCAATCGCAAATTCTGTCGGCCTGTCTGTCTGTCGGTCCCGGTTTTGCTACTTTAGGCACTTCCAGGTAAGCTAGGACGATGAAATTTGGCAGGCGTATCAGAGACCGGACCAGATTAAATTAGAAATAGTCGTTTTCCCGATTTGACCATCTGGGGGGAGGAGTGGGGGGCCCGTTAATTCGGAAAAATTGAAGTATTTATAACTTACGAACGGTTGATCAGATCTTAATGAAATTTGATGTTTGGAAGGATATCGTGTCTCAGAACTTTTATTTTGAATCCCGACTGAATCTGGTGACATATGGGAGGGGGGAGTTGGGAGGGGGAAATCTAAAATCTTAGAAAACACTTAAAGTGGAGGGATGGGGATGAAACTTGGCGGAAAAAATAAGCACAAGTCCTAGATACATGATTGACATAGCCGGAACGGATTCGCTCTCTTTGGGGTAGGTGGGGGAGGGGGTAATTCTGAAAATTTTGAAAAAATGAGGTATTTTCAACTTACGAACGGGTGATCAGATCTCAATGAAATTTGATATTTAGAAGGATATCGTGTCTCAGAGCTCTTATTTTAAATTCCGACCGGATCTGGTGACGTTGGGAGGGCGAAACCTAAAATCTTGGAAAACACTTAGAGTGGAGGGATCGGGATGAAACTTGGTGGGAAAAACAGGCACAAGTCCTATATATATGATTGACATAACCGGAACGGATCCGCTCTCTCTGGGGTAGTTGGGGGGGGGGGGTTAATTCTGAAAAATTAGAAAAAATGAGGTATTTTTAAATTACGAACGGGTGATCGGATTTCAATGAAATTTGATTTTTAGAAGGATATCGTGTTTCAAAGCTCTTATATTAAATCCCGACCGGATCTGGTGACATTGGGGAGAGTTTGGGTTGGGGGAACCTAAAATCATGGAAAACGCTTAGATTGGAGGGATCGGGATGAAACTGGTGGGAAAAATAAGCAGAAGTCTTAGATACGTGATTTACATAATTACAACGATCCGCTCTATCAGGTGGGGGGGGGGGGGGGTAATTCTGAAAAATTAGAAAAAATGACGTATTTTTTAACTTACGAAGGAGTGATCGGATCTTCATGAAACTTCATATTTAGAAGGACCTCGTAACTCAGATCTCTTATTTTAAATCTTAACCGGTTCCAGCGTAATTGGGGGGGCAGTTGGGGGGACCGCAACTCTTAAAAAATACTTAAAGCGGTGAGATCAGGATGAAACTGGATGGGAAGAATAAAAAATAGTCTAAAATACGTGACTGACATAACCGGACCGGATCTGCTCTCTTCGGTGGAGTTGGGGGGAGGGGTAATTTTGAAAATTTAGGTATTTGTAGCTTACGAAAGGGTGATCGGATCTTAAATAAATTAGATATTTAGAAGGATCTTGTGCTTTAAAGCTCCAATTTTAAATTCCGACCAGATCCTGTGACATTTGGGTGAGTTGGAGGGAATCTTAATGAAATTTAATATTTAGAAGGAATTCATGTCTCTGAGCTCTTATTTCAAATCCCGACCAGATCTTTTGACATTGGGGGGAGTTGGAGGGGGAAATCTTGGAAAACTCTTGGTTTGGAGGAATCGGGATGAAGGTTGGTGGATAGAATAACCAAATGTCCTTGATACGTGATTGACGGAACCGTACTGGATTTGCTCTCTTTGGGGGAGCTTGGGGGAGGGGTTCAGTGATTTGGCGAGTTTTGTGCTTCTGGACGTGCTAGGACGATGAAAATTGGTAGGCGTGTCAGGGAGCTCCACAAATTGACTTGATAAAGTCGTTTTCGCCGATTCGACCATCTGGGGTGCTAAAGGGAGAGGAAAAATTAGAAAAAATTAGTTATTTATAACATACGAGTGCGTGATCTGATCTTAATTAATTTTGATATGTAGAAGGACATCGTGACTCAGAGCTCTTATCTTAAATCCTGACCGGCATTAAGCCTCTTATTTTCCTTTTAAATCAATCTATTGATTCATAGAGTTTTGTTAGAGCTCATACCATATAATCTCTTGGCTCTTAACTCTTCTTGCCTCGTCACAAGTGCCATATGAGCTCTTAGCTCTTTTTCTATTATTATAATACTTTGGTATTAGAAATATTCAATGAATATTCAATATCATTTTTCAGGGTTGTTTAATTTTTTCTCATGGTAAAGAAACAAGTTTTTAATACCAACCCCCACATATATTCTGAAGGTGTAAACAGAGGTAAACCGTAGAGAAAACAACTTTATTAATTATGAAGATTATTAAAATTCGGGGTAATTGCATTTTGGACTTACTATTCTAGCACTGAAACTGGCGTCATTTTTTGGACAGAGATAATTCAAAAATTAGATGTCTTGCTTTTATTTTTTTTTTTTTCTCATGCCAAAATCTGGGACTGACAACTATATGCGGTAAAAATATATGTGAAAGTAGACTGAACCCTTACAGGCCTAGCTAGGGGATCTTCCCTAGGGAAGGTGGTCAACACGCGAAAACAATGGTTTTTATGGCACTTGGTATTAATCAAGTGAAATATAGCAATCGCAAATTCTGTCGGTCTGTCTGTCTGTCGGTCCCGGTTTTGCTACTTTAGCCACTTCCAGGTAAGCTAGGACAATGCAATTTCGCAGGCGTATCAGGGACCGGACCAGATTAAATTAGAAATAGTCTTTTTCCCGATTTGACCATCTGGGGGGGGGGGGGGAGTGAGGGGCCGTTAATTCGGAAAAAATAGAAAAAACGTAGTATTTTTAACTTACGAACGGTTGGTCAGATCTTAATGAAATTTAATGTTTGGAAGGTTTTCCTGTCTCAGAGCTGTTATTTTAAATCCCGACTGGATCTGGTGACATTGGGTGGAGCTGGGAGGGGGAAACCTAAAATCATGGAAAACACTTAGAGTGGAGGGATCGGGATAAAACTTGAAATTAATGATGAAACTTTAACTTACGAAGGAGTGATCGGATCTTCATGAAACTTCATATTTAGAAGGACCTCGTAACTCAGATCTCTTATTTTAAATCTCAACCGGTCCCAGCTTAATTGGGGGGGGGGGGCAGTTGGGGGGACCGGAACTCTTAAAAAATACTTAAAGCGGTGAGATCAGGATGAAACTGGATGGGAATAATTAAAACCTGTCTAAGATATGTGACTGACATAACCGGACCGGATCTGCTCTCTTTGGTGGAGTTGGGGGGGGGGGGGTAATTTGGAAAAATGAGGTATTTGTAACTTACGAAAGGGTGACCATATCTTAGTGAAATTTGATATTTAGAAGGATCTTGTGCTTTAAAGTTCTAATTTTAAATTCCGACCAGATCCTGTGACATTGGGGGGGGGGGAGGTTGGAGGGGGAAACCGCAACTCTTGGAAAACGTGAAAATTGGGGTATTTTTATCTTACGAATAGGTGACCGGATCTTAATGAAATTTGATATTTAGAAGGAATTCATGTCTCAGAGCTCTTATTTCAAATCCCGACCAGATCTTTTGACATTGGGGGGAGTTGGTGGGGGAAATATTGGAAAGCACTTGGAGTGGAGGAATCGGGAGGAAGCTTGGTGGATAGAATAAGCAACTGTCCTTGATACGTGATTGACGTAACCGTACTTGATTCGCTCTCTTTGGGGGAATTGGGGGGGGAGGCGTTCAGTGATTAGGCGAGTTTGGTGCTTCTGGACGAGCTAGGACGATGAAAATTGGTAGGTGTGTCAGGGACCTGCACAAATTGACTTGAAAAAGTCTTTTTCCCAGAGTCGACCGTCTGGGGGGCTAAAGGGAGAGGAAAAATTAGAAAAAATGAGGTATTTATAACTTACGAGTGGGTGATCGGATCTTAATGAAATTTGATATTTAGAAGGATATCGTGTCTCAAAGCTCTTACTATAAATCCCGACCGGATCTGGTGATATTGAGGGGTGTTTGGGGGGAGGGCGGAACCTAAAATCATGGAAAACGGTTAGATTGGAGGGATCGGGGTGAAACTTGGTCGTAAAAATAAACAGAAGTCTTATATTTGTGATTTAAATAATTGGAACGGATCCGCTCTATTGGGGGGGGGGGTAATTCTGAAAAATTAGAAAAAATGACGTATATTTAACTTACGAAGGAGTGATCGGATCTTCATGAAGCTTCATATTTAGAAGGACCTCGTAACTCAGATCTATTATTTTAAATCTCAACCGGATCCAGCGTCATTGGGGGGTTGCAGTTTGGGGGGGGACCAGAAATCTTAGAAAATACTTAAATCAGAGAGATCAGGATGAAATTGGATGGGAAGAATAAAAACCTATCTAAGATACGTGACTGACATAACTGGACCGTATCTGTTCTCTTTGGTGGAGTTGGAGGGGGGGGGGGTAATTTGGAAAAATGAGGTATTTGTAACTTACGAAAGGGTGACAAGACGTGCTAGGACGATGAAAATTGGTAGGCGTGTCAGGGACCTGCACAAATTGACTTGATAAAGTCGTTTTCCCAGATTCGACCATCTGGGGGGCTAAAGGGAGAGGAAAAATTAGAAAAAATGATGTATTTATAACTTACGAGTGGGTGATCGGATCTTAATGAATTTTTTATATTTAGAAGGACATCGTGACTCAGAGCTCTTATTTTAAATCCTGACCGACATTAAGCCTCAGATTTTCCTTTTAAATCAATCTATTGATTCTTAGAATTTTGTTAGAGCTCATACCATATGAGCTCTTGGCTCTTAGCTCTTCTTGCCTTGTCACAAGTGCCATATGAGCTCTTAGCTCTTGTTTTATTTGTATTCTTTTATTAGCGATTACAGGTCCAGCTTCGAACTTGCAGATTTGAGTTAGGCTGTGTCTTAATTATGGCTCTATCAGACCATTTCCACCAAGGGGAAACAGCTTTTAGCTCACAGGATTTGACTTCCTGAAAAGTCCTTAAAATGTACCTTATTTGTCTTGTGTCCTTTTAAAAGCAGTACCGTAATAGAGACTTGAGATTCTGTCTAGGGACACAACCTGTGTAGATTCTCTGTCTGAGCCTGTTTGGAAGGCTTTGCCTAGAGACCAGGGGTAGGGGTGGGGCAATAGTTTCAGTAGCCCTGGACGCCGCAGCTAGGGAGGAAGCTAGAGGACTGCCCATTTTGATCAAAATATTTACCTTGTTACAGCTTTTTTGCTATATTTGCATTGATTTGTCGTTCAGGATAAGTTTACATGCTTAACGAATAACATGAATGACATAACAGAAATTTATCACTGAAGTTAACCAATCAGAGGAAGCACACTTATTCTTGCGGAGTTTAAGGAAATAAACTTTTTTCTTTCTCTTCGTTTATACAGTCTCACTTTTTGTGTAGCTTCTGCTGAGGGAGATATTTAGTTATCTGACTGCAATGGACAAGTTTTTAAAGAGCTATAAAATCGGATTTATATTTAGTATTCCCGTTCCTTCTGCAGTCTCTTAAATCTGAAGAACCTAATGCGAGATACAATTGAAGGCAATTGGAGGCATAATACAACTGAAGGCATGTTCTATTGGGAAATTCCAGTTGATTACTTCCACGTTTTATTAAGGAATGGTGTTAACTTTAGTTAACAAAAAATGAATATACAAACTTTTCTTGTTGTATTAAGGAATGATTCCTACTCTGTCCAACCAAGTTGAGGAGTGATGAAAACTTGTTACTTTAGCAAGTTCATATCAAGTTCAGGTTGGTTGGAGCGGGAAGGAACAATTCCTTAATAAAACAAAATAAGCTTGCATATTCCTGTATTAAACAGTTCGTAGTAACCAACTGTAATCAAGGATTGACTCGGCCCAATAGTAATCGAACCTCTAACTAGTGTAACATTGGTTACAACTAACACATCAAAAGAATTATTTTTTCTGTTTATTCCAAATATTTAAAATTCGTTAAGTGAAATGTTATCTATCAAAAGCTTCGATCCTGATATTTACTTTATTTTTAAAAAATGGGGAAAACACCATAAAAGTCAAGTGATCTTCATAAAAATCACACCGTCTGTTTCAGCATATCAGATAACTCTACTGCAGAGATTTCAAGCTTCTATCTACAAAAATGTGAAATCCTGTAGTTTTTCTCAACAAAGAGATCACGGATGTAGGTTTTTTCCAGGAGTGATCGTATCGAACTAGTGTTCCTAGAAAATCGGTAGAAGGCTCATTCGGACTGAAATCAAGAGTCCTAATGCCAGTTTTAAGTGACCAAAAGATTGGAGGGCAACAAGCTCTCTCCTGTGCCTGTTTTTACCAGAGACATTCGGTCGACATATTGACTTAACCATTTGATTCAGTGTGAGCAAATGGAATTATGGGTTTTTTCAAAGCATGAAAAAAAACATAATTATGCCATTGGGGATGATATTACCCCTACAACCCCTCGGAAAGGACTCTAAGTTAGGTAATCTGCCCAGTGTTTGTACATTGTGTTTTTTATTGTGAATTTGCGGAGGGAATTTTCCACAGGGGAAATTTTCTGTTGGAGGGAAGTTTCTGGGCAAATTGTACACGGGGGAGAGGAATTTCCTGGCATGATTTGAAGAACGATTAGAAATGAAATAAAAAAAAATCAACAGAATGTAAGGAGAATTATTAAAACTTAAAATAGATAGAAATAGCGTAATGAGGGAAGGATGAGGAAGGGGCAGTCCCCTCCTTATATATGAAATAATTTCTGTTCATTTGAATGATTAATGTTGCTCCTTTGTTTCAGTTGAAATGAGCTCTCTTTTTTAATGTAATAGTTAACTAAGTCTAACATCACTTATTTAAAAAAAAATTATTGAAAGTGAGAAATGAACTAGAATTAGGCTTTCATAATAAAACAGGCATTTATGTTGAAATAAAACTCCCCTTCCCAATCTCCCACTGTCCTGTTCTCCTTCCCATCCATCCCGTTCTCCCACTGTGTTCCGCAGCGTATTATAAACTTAAGTAACGTAAAACTTTATATAGAGCTCGAGTCTACTTGACACTGCTTGCGTTATGCTACGTTGCTTATGTTACAAAATATACAACGTAAGAGTACATAACGTAGCTTAAAATCTAAATTTATGCTATTGCAGAGGTTTTATGGTAAGAACTATCAATTAACCCTTTTTAAGTACTAATCTGATTGGTTTACAAAGATTCTGTACAGGCTTAAAGGAATAAAATGAAAGCCAAATTTTTATGGCTGAATTACAGGAAAGTAATATTTCTTTTTGTCTTGTTTTATGCTATTTGCCTTCTTTCCGAGCTTCGCTTTCAGGGAGCTATCCAAAAATCAATTGAAGGTAACGGAAATGTTTTAAAGAGCTATAACATTGGGACTTGTCATCTGTATTCCCGTTCTTTTGGCAGGCTTTTCAGTTGAATGGACCCAAGTAAGCGTAGAATACTTCCCTTTCAAGAGGGAAAAACAGTAAAATGTGTTGTAACCGGGGTGTGATAGATTTTCTTTTTGAATTGCAACAACATGTCACAACATCAGAATTTCTTTAACCGTTTTCTATTTGAAAATCTGTGTGTAATGTTGGAATTTTCTAAATAATGACTTCCCTTCAAGAAGGCATCCAATGATTGGGGTATGTCGTAATTTAGCACTATTCTACAAGATGACTCCAAGAGACGAATTTTGCGAAAGTCAAAACCGAGTTCCAAATTTTGGTAAGTCTGCAACACCATAATATTCAATATAACCGGTTTTATGGTTTAACCGGTTATATTGGTTTAAAGGTTAATCGGTTATATGGTTTAACCGGTTTGACCGGTTATATTCAGTTTACCGGTTTTATGAGTAACATTAAGTTTTACAAATCAGATACAAACATTTTCGTGCACCCCTGCAATCAATGTAACCATGATTATGACAACTTGTGTTTTGAATCGCAAATACGCATCACAACATTAGATCTTCTTAACCCATTTTCCGCTTTTGGAAACATTTCTACCTATAAGTACGCCTATGTTAATGCACTTCTTAACTGTGTAAGTCAGGACCGTATACAGGTTTTTTTTTGTCAGGGGGTTTTTACACACGGATTTTTTTCAGGGGGGTTTTACACAAGGATTTTTTTGGCGGGAGTGTTTACACAAAAAATACTCAAAAGCGCATCAAAAGTTAGTTTATATCCAGTTTTGTTACGTTTTTAACGAGTCAGACAAACATTTTTGGGAGGGTGGCTCCTAACCCCCTCTCCTTCTGGATAGGGCCTTGGCGTAAGTTAATTGTTAATTGTAAGACTATTGCGATTATTTTCGATATCTTGCCTTTTTGCATTCTTCTAAATTCTTATTGATGTTCTTGAACATCAGATTTTTTAATCTAATGAAATTTATTTACTAATTTTGATGTATTCAAATTTATTTCAATGTGTTTTTGACATACTACTACTGCTAATAACTCGCCGCAGCATCAAGCCACCTGAGGCCAACACAGGTATGTACGCTCCTCTTTCATCCCCGTCTATTCAAAGCCTCCCTCTTTACACACTCCCAGGAAGTTTCCGTTCCCTTTAATCTTTATTTATGACAACCTCCCATCCCAACTGTGGACGACCTGTTTTCCGTTTAGCCTTTGACGGTTGGCCGAAAAGGATAATCTTCGGCGATCTGTCATTCTTCATCCGTAGAACGTGCGCAAGCCATCTCAACCTTTCTCTCATTATACCCCTAGAAAACTGGATTGAACTACACTTTTTGTACAGTCTACTGTTTGAAATTCGGTCAGTCAGCGGGGTAAACAGAACAATCTGTAGGCAATTTCTCTGAAAAACATTTAGCAAATCTTCATCCGCTTTTCGGATTGCCCATGCTTCAAAACCACATTTGACCACTGTATTCATTATAGCTTCCATTATTCTAATCTTGTTTTGCAGACTTATCTTCCTATTCTTCCAGACTTTTTTCTACTGTGAAAAAAAAACCTTGCGCTTGGCTATTCTTCTTTTAACGTCTTCACTGCTTCCGTTGTCTTTACTAATAATTAAATAAAAAACAAGTTTTTTCAACTGAAAGTAAGGAGCGACATTAAAACTTAAAATATAAAAACTCTACTTTTTAAAACAACAGAAAATCTTTAGCTTAAAGAGCGGGGCGTTTAGGAGGGAACAACCCCTTTCATATAATTAGTAATTTCTGTTCGTTTTAAGTTTTAATGTCGCACCTTACTTTCAGTTGAAAAAACACGTTTTTCTTACTTAATTTCTGAAGTGTTTTTAAATTAATATATATTTTGATTTTGGCTCTCCGCACATGAATGATTAAAACCAAATATGCGTATTAATTTTTTTTGTGGCTAAATGGCTTTCTAATAGTTTTTGAGATTTTTAGAAAAAAAGGGTGGGGTAGGAGGCCTAGTTGCATTCCAATTTTATTAAGACGTTTAAGGGGTGTTTCCCCCTATTTTCCAAAATAAGGCAAATTTTCTCAGGCTCGTAACTTTTGATGGATAAGACTAAATTTGATTAAAATTATATATTTAAAATCAGCATAAATATCCGATTCTTTTGATGTATCTATTAGTATCAAAATTCTGCTTTTTAGCGTTTTGATTACTGTTGAGCCGGATCGCTCCTTACTACAGTCCGTTATCAACAACTATTTGATATTTACCAATGTAAGGGAAGCTGTTCTCCTGATTAATCTTTTCGTTACCCAACGTCACCTTTTCATCTTCACTTATTCCTAGCGTTAGCGATTTAGTCTTCTTAACGTTGATTTTCTAACGTACTCTTGTACCCTGAACTCGTAAAACCTCTAAAAGTTTTTACATAAGAGCCTGTTACTTGACTTTCCTCATTTCTTTTTCAAAAATGAAACTTGCTTTATCTTAGATTAAATAAAAAAAAGTTCTTAAAATGAAAGTAAGGAGCAACATTAAAACTTAAAACGAACAGAAATTACTCCGTATATGAAAGGGGCTTTTCCTCCTCAACGCCCCGCTCTTTACGCTAAAGTTTGACTCTTTCTCTTAACTCTGTATTAAAACAGTAAGAAACTTTAGTGTAAAGAGCGGGGCGTTGAGGAGGAAAAGCCCCATTGTATTACTTTTAGGGGGTGTTCCCCCTATTTTCTAAAATGCGGCAAATTTTCTCAGGCTCGTAACTTTTGATTGGTATAACTGATCTTGATGAAACTTATATATTTAAAATCAGCATTAAAATACAATTCTTTTGATGTAACTATTGGTATCAAAATTCCATTTTTTAGAGTTTCGGTTGCTACTGAGCCGGGTCGCTCCTTACTACAGTTCGTAACCACGAACTGTTTGATTATCATTACAGATAAGGTTAGGTTAGAGCATGTTTTAATGTTCAGTATAGCTTTATCATTTGTTTTCAACTTTTTAAAGAATCACGATTAATGGTGGCTTTATACGGCTCAGAAACATAATGCCTGTGCCACATTAAATAAGAAAAATAAGTTTGTTTTTCAAATTAAACTACCGAGCAACACTAAAACTTAAAACACAGAAACTAATAAGCATATTAGAGGGGTCGCCGCCTCGTCAATTCCTCGCTGTTTACGCTAAAATTTGAATGTTACCCTAATTCTTTAAGAATGATTCCCGAATCACAAAAGCCGTTTCATTAGAATAAATAGCTCTTCTAAAAGTACTAATAGAAACATCAGCGTAAAGTGCGAGGTTTTGACGAGGAGGCGAACCCCCTCGTATACGTAACAATTTCTGTTTCGTTTAAAGTTTTAGTGTTGGTCCTTATTTTCAGTTGAAAAACTTGTATTTTTATTTCATTTCTGATTGTATTTGAAATAGTGTTAGGAGATCCCGCTCCCTTTCCAAAGAAAATTCTTCCATGGAAAGATCCTCCCACGTAATTCCTCTCCACCAGGAAAATCCCTCTTGAGACAGGCTGTATACTTCCCAGTAACCCAAAACTGTATATAAACAATGGACAAAGTTCGTAATTTGCAGCCCTTCCCCCAGGGACTGTGGGGAGTTAAGTCATCCTCAAAGACCTAGTACTTAGAATTTTTCGGCTATGCTGAACAAAATGGCTATCTAAAAATTTTGATCGCGTGGTTTGGGAGACAAAATGATCGTGAGAGAGGGGCTAGCTACCCTCCGATATTGTTGGTCCTTTAAAAGGCCTAGAACTTTTGATTTCCGATCAAATGAGCCCTCTCCCAATTTTCTATGATCACTGGTTCAATATGATCACCCGTAAAATATATATATATATATATATATATATATATATATATATATATATATATATATATATATATATATATATATATATATATATATATATATATATATATATATATGTATATATATATACATATATATATATATATATATATATATATATATATATATATATATATATATATATATATATATATATATATATATATATATATTTGTAGTTTTTTAGGTCATTTTCTTTTTCTTTTTCCTCTTGTCTTTTATTTACATTATACTCCGTTTTTCATGTGTATTATAAAGGGTTATACATAAATTCAATTCAATATATATATATATATATATATATATATATATATATATATATATATATATATATATATATATATATATATATATATATATATATATATATATAACACTCATCCTTGATATTTCTTCGTGTGGAAAAATGCGAAATTCCATATTTTTGTACATAGGAGCTTGAAACCTCTACAGTGGGGCTCTCTAGTATGCTGAATCTAAGAGGCTGATTTTCATTAAGATCACTTGCTATTTTGGGATCTTTCCCCTCTTTCAAAAAATTTGTTTTTAATTATAATTAGAATAAGCACCAAAGTTCGATTCTTTTGATGTATCTATTATTATCAAGACTCTGTTTCTTAGAATGTTTAGTTATTACTAGGCCGCATCGCTCCCTACTTACAGTTTGTTACCACGAACTGCTTGATCACAGGTAGATCTGTCGGTAAAAATAAGTTAAGCACAACTACAGCACCGATGTTCGCCGTTCGTAATTTCTCGAGTTGAACATTGTTCAACTTTGAAGCATAAATTTCTTGACGATGAAATTGACTTAATGAAAATTTGGAACAGTCGTTCTTTTATCTGTGGGAGGAATCTGACAAAACTTAAGAACATGTATTATCAGCAGAGAACAGTGGGACATAAATTAGTGTTGGTGCAAACTCTATATACTAATTTCTTGCAATTTTAATTTCCTGCTTTTTAAATGCAAGTGTGACGCTAAAATGAAAAAGAGTACCATGTCATTCATCAAAATTCGTTTTTTCTTTTATTAAACGAAAAAACAAGTTTTTTTTAACTGAAAGTAAGGAGTGACATTAAAACTTAAAACGAACAGAAATTACTTCGTATATGAAAGGGGCTGCTTCCTCATCTACGCCCCGCTCTTTACGCTAAAGTTTGACTCTTTCTCTCAACTCTTCTTTTTAAAACACTAAAAAACTTTAGCGTAAAGAGCGGGGTGTTGATGAGGAAGCAGCCCCTTTCACATACGAAGTAATTTCTGTTCGTTTTAAGTTTTAATGTCGCTCCTTACTTTCAGTTAAAAAAACTTGTTTTTTTTTCATTTAATTTCTGAACGTTTTTGAATCAATGCATGTTTTGATTTTGGCTCTCCGCAGAGGAATAATTAAAATGAAATTTGTATTTTTTTTTTTTTTTTTTTTTTTTTTTTTTTGACTAAATGGCTTTCTCATAATTTTGATCGAATGATTTTGAGAAAAAAGAGCGGGAGAGGAAGCCTAGTTGCCCTCTGATTTTTTGGTTTATTAAAAAGGCAACTAGACCTTTTAACTTTTTTACGATTCTTTTTATTAGTAAAAGATTTACGTAATATATAAATTAGCTTACGTAAAGAACTTTTGTATTCTCATGTTTTTATTACGTATGTCAGGTGGTTCGCCCCCTCGTTAGTACTACGCTCTTTACACTAAAGCTTAAATTTTGTCCCAATTCATTAAGAATGACCACTGAATCACAAAAGCCGTTGAATAAATAGTTGAAATTACTAAAAATACTTTAGCGTAAAGAACGAGGTATTAGGAGAACGTGAACCCCTCATATGGGTAATAATGTCTGTCTCTTTGGTTTTAATGCTGCTCCTTACTTCCAGCTGAAAAAACTTTTTCATATTTATTTTTTCATTGTTTTAATTTTAATAATGCTAGTAAATCCTGTGCTCCCTTCATGGAGATTTTCTTCCCCCATGACAAATTCCTCGATGGAAAGTTCCCCCAGTATATCCCCCTCTTCTCAACCCCTCCCCCCAACCAAAAAAAACTCCTGAAAACGCATGTACACTTCCCAATAACCATTACTATATGTAAGCACTGGTCAAAGTTTGTAACTTGTTGCCCCTCCCACGGGGACTGTGGGGGAGTAAGTCGTCCACAAAGACATAGTTATAAGGTTTTGCGACTTTGCTGAATAAAATGGTTATCTCAGAATTTTTATCCGTTTACTTTGGGAAAATAATTAGCGTGGGAGGGGGCCTAGGTGCCCTCCAATTTTTTGTTCATTTAAAAAGGGCACTAGAACTTTTCATTTACGTTAGAATGAGCCCTGTCGCAATATCCTAGGACAACTGGGTCGATACGCTCACCCCTGGAAAAAAAAACAACAAAAAAACTAACAAACAAATAAAAACGCATCCGTGATCTGCCTTCTGGCAAAAAATACAAAATTCCACATTTTTGTAGATAGGAGCTTGAAACTTCTACAGTAGGTTTCTCTGATACGCTGAATCTGATGGTGTGATTTTTTAAGATCCTATGACTTTTAGGGGGTGTTTTGCCCTATTTCCTAAAAAAACGTTAATTTTCTCAGGCTCGTAACTTTTGATGAGTAAGACTAACGTGATGAAACTTATATATTTGAAATCAGCATTTAAATGCGATTCTTTTAATGTAGCTGTTGGTATCAAAATTCCATTTTTTTAGTTTTGGTTACTATTGAACCGGGTCGCTCCTTACTACAGTTCGTTACCACGAAGCTTTCAAGGGTACTTTTTCTGAAAAAAATGAAGATATTTTATATGAAACTACTTTCTATCCAATTCCAATTCCAACAACAGATTTCTTTTATTTTTTATTTTTAAACCACATTAAAAAAGACATTGCAAGAGTAGGTAATTAAATAAATTCAGAATACGTAATTAAAAATGAAATGAAAACATAATAAACGCTAAAACTTTTAATTAAGGCAGTGAAATTTTTCACTGTCTTAATTAAAAGTTTTACCTGTTACTATAATTTTATTTCATTTTAATTATAAATGGAAAGGAGATTTTGTCTAATAAATTATTCATTTATGTCAAATATTTAAAAAAGGCTGGATTTTAGTTCTAAAGACCAGAAATGAGGTTTGGAGGTGATTTTTGTAATTACTACCTGCAGTGTTTTTGTTTGGAGGTGTGCCGAATGTGAAATGCAAAAGTATGTTTTTTCTGCTTGTATCAGAACTACACATCACGTTTAATCATATAGCGGTAAAGACTGATGTAGCAGGCACGGATCCAGAGTAAAAATTTTTGGGGAGAGAAATGTGACATGGGTGGCAATAATTGACCAAATTGACAAATTTATTTGAAAAAGAGTGAAAAACAGGAAAAAAAACAAGAAAAGCGAGCGCCAGAAAACATCGGGGGATGGGGTCCACCCTGGATCCGCCATTGTGCAGTAGCATACTTTTGATTGTAGCTGAGGAGGGGGGATCATCACTTAGAAAGTCATTGTTGAATAGTTGTTGAAGAAACCTGGATCCGCCAGTTCTTCTGAATCGTTTAGACAAAAATATAAAAGCTATCAAGAAGGGAATTTAAAAAATGCACTTCTTCGAGTATTTAAAAAATGCATGACTGTTATCAACCCTGAACGATTTGTAGGTTATTCCAACAAACGTTATCCTATCTAAAAAAATGAAGGGGGAGAGGAGGTCACGACGTAGATACTTGTTTTTAATAGTTATAGAATGCGTTATCCCTTGAAAAATGGGAAGACTGTGACGTGAAAAATAGCTTTTCGGCACTTCAAAGCAAATTGGACCTCTTTCCCTATTATTGCCCCAAATATTATTGTTACCCGAAATATTGTGAAAGCGATGAGAGGAAGGTCCGTCGGATTAAAGGGGGCCTTAAATATAAGGGGTGTCCCTCTTCCTTGCTGACACTGTAAATTTTCAAGAAAAGAGATGATCTGCTTTCCTTTTTATTTATTTTATATGAATCCATTGAGTTACAAAGCGTATTGCAAATAAGGAAACAATTTCCACGCCCTTCAAAAAAAGATGACTTAGAAATGTTTGAAGATTACACAGCACTTTCTATGCATAGACTTTATGTAAATCCCCTTTGTTAACATCATTACAAATTGCTTTTGGATCTGGAAACAATAACTTTGAAAAATAGTTCATAATTTCCTTTATTTCGACATTAATTTATATATCTCATCTTGTGAAAGCTTATACTGTTATTATCAACATTCTTGTCTAATGTAATAGTCCCTTTTTCTTATTCTTTTCTGTTGGTGGATAGAAAGAAATATGCTTTTCTAATAGAAATTTATGGTTCACTCTTTGTCCTTTCGTTTCTTTTGTTCTTCGTGTTTCTTTTTTCTTTTCTTTTCATTAAGCATGATGTTTGTCTTTCGAAGTCACTAAAAATTATTTAAAGGAGACCACGCTTATCTCTCCTCCGAAGCAATAGCAATTCCAAAATTGCACCCGGATATTATTTTAATACAAAAATAAATAAGAAAAGTAGAATTGTGTCAAATTTATTGTTATTAGCGCTATTTTCTAATTAAAGTAAAGCACTCAACCTATTAAGACGGTGCTTGCTATTATTGACATGACCAGAAAGATCTTTTTTTTAAATATCAGGTCCGAAGAGCAAGCGATTTTGCTTATCGACTCGTTTCCTCTCTTTGAGAAAGGAGCTTATGGGTAGAAAAAAGGTTTAAACACCAATGGGCACTGATAAGCAAGGTCAAGTCCAGGGAGGGGAGGTGGGCTACTTGGCGAGAACCTCCTCGCCCTGTAAATTTTTGTCAGGCTCGTGAAAAAAGTAACAAAATACATATGAACAAATCTTTGTGGCATTTCGTGGTTCTTTCATACTCCCCTCCCAAATTAAAATTCTGGATACGACCCTGCCAAAAAAAACCGTAACTATTGTTTTGAACCAGTACTTCCAAACTTTTTACAAAACAACCCTATTTTCTTCAAAATACTCTTTGTTATAAATAAACCTGTTGTTCCAGGGGTGCATCTAGTGTTCGACAAGTTTTACAGTCATCTGAGAAAAGGCTGATAGCTATTTTCTTCATTTTTCCTAACCATTTAATATTGTCAAACCGATATCCTTTTTTTCCTCTGTTCATTCTTGGAAATAAGAAAAGTCACACGGATACAGGTTAGGCGAGTAAGGCGTGTGACCATCGGGACCGTGTCATTCTTATCCAAAAAATTGGCGAACAGAATGGCTATGTGCGCAAGTGCATGGTCACGGTGGAAGAGCCAATCTCCTGTCTGAGCCACAAATCTGGTCTTTTTAACTAACACTGTTATTCCACCTTTTCCTCATTTCAAAATAAAAGGTTTCATTCCTGGAGGAACAGATTACGAGTACCCTTTTCATCAAAAAAGCAAACCAACATTATTTTGAGGATTTTTTTTGATGGGGTGATGGTGACCTCTTCCTCGTCTATTAGCTTGGCTGTTGTTTGGTTTCTCGTTCTTACCCATAGCATCATGTCTCATCATCAGAAATGACCTTTGACAGAAACAATGTTTATTAAGCTGGTAGTTCGAAGCACGACTTGTTTTGGCGGTCTTTTTGCTATGTCAGTCAGAGCCAGAAGAATACACTTAGCGGCAACCCTTTTATTTTTTTCAATATTTTCTTCTGTTGGGCAGGTGATGAACATCCAGAACGAAGTTTGTACAGTTTTATCCATTCTAGAGCAGATTCAGTAGAATTTTTACCGAGTAGTAAACAAAAATTTGAAGATGCTTATCAAAAAAGTGAAAAAAACGGGCATTTTTTCTGCCCTCAGAAAAAAATGAAACAAGAACACAACACCACTAGAAAAAAAAATACTGGCCGGTGTCGAAAAAAAAAAGAAGTAAGTTTGGCAATACAGGCAGCACCGAATTGGCAAGAAGCCATGATATATACGCTTAGGGGTGTAAATGTGTGCTACGGGTATCACCTTGTATGTAATAAAATTTGTTTCGGGAATTTATTTACTGTTTCACATGTCATGCCATGTCTGATAGGTTCTACATATTACAATGGATGACACTCTTTTCTATGGGCTCTTCTAAATAAAACATTATAATAATGAAATTCTTAATTTATAATATGCATCAAATTTAGATTAGTCGGATTGTATGGAACGCCTTCACTGCATTTACGTTTTCCAACTAGATCTTTGTATAATTTTCCATATAATTGTTATATTTTCCGAATGTGCTTGCGTTTGAATACTTGCATATCGAGATGTTATGAAAATTATAACAAATAATTTTGCAAATATTCAACTACATCGAAAAATAAGCCTTCCTAATGGTGTTTAGGCTTAGCTTAATATATACCGTAAAAACCTCTTAAAATTCTGAAATCTTTGAAACGGGTAGGTGCCAAACTTCGTTGACAAAGAAATAGATGACGTTACTATTGATGAGTATTTGAATACTGATTATAGATGACTATTTTGGATACTGAAACTAGTTAGAATTGCTTAATCGACTCTAAGAGAGATGCAATTAGATCAGCAACATTTATATATGACAGAAAAAGAGAGATTGCTTTCCTTTAGTTCCGTGGTACAAAAGTTTGCTTCAAATCCACAGGTTTATGTCTGTGACGTACTTTCGTACTTCCATAATAAGCCATCCCGTTGTTCCTTAAAGGAATGCAATTTCGGGAGAGAGATTTAACCTGGCATTTTTAAAACTGCTCTCCTGTTTGAAATTTGAAGTCATAAACCTGTAAAAAAGGTAAAATTCAAGCTATGCCTGTTTAGTTTTTCTTGTTGAATTTTTAAGTGATAAAAAAATGAGAATTTTTGGTCAAAAAATTTTTTATAGGTAGCCCCTTTTTTGCTGTATAATAAATAAAATTGTCTTATCTTCAAGTCCACTCAAGGATCGATCGTTCCGTGTCTAGTGTAATTCCTAACATGTTCTTATTTATATATATCATATTTTTACTATATTAATACATTTTTATAATTCACTGGACGAGTTTCGCAATTTGGCTGTAAATGATTTAATGACCAAAGAAGACAGAATAATCATGGCAAAATGGATTATGTTTTGTTTTCCTTTTTTTATCTTCCCGTACAGGCAGATGTAAATAGGATATATATATATATATATATATATATATATATATATATATATATATATAAGGGACTATGAAAAGCCCCTAATATATAAAAGCCCCCTAAAGATATAAAAAGGAAATATATACAAGGGTCTTTAATATTTTTTGAACCAAACTTCGACCGTTTTCTATGAAAATGTTTGTGATACCTTGGATGTGAAGGAAGATTTGTTTAGTGAGGAAGAATTAGCGACAGTACTAGAAGGATTAAAAAATAATAAGGCCCCAGGTGCTGATAGTATGATTAATGAGTTCCTTAAATATGGTGGCTCTGAGGTTAGGAATAAGCTACTGAAGATTATGAACATGATTTTTGAAAAAGGGGAAGTACCCAATGATTTTAGGAAAACCTTAATTAAACCACTGTATAAGAAAGGTGACAAGAGTGAGTGTCGTAATTATCGAGGCATTAATCTGGTCTCTGTAGGTAGCAAATTACTGAGTAATATGATACTTTTTAGACTGAGACATGCTGTAGACAAAGTTTTAAGGGAAGAACAATGCGGTTTTAGAAAAGGTAGAGGATGTGTCGACCATGTTTTCACTCTAAGGTTAATAATTGAGAAGTCCCTTCGTTGTCAAACACCTTTGGTCCTTAGTTTTATCGATTATGAGCAAGCTTTCGATTCTGTTGATAGAACAGCGTTAACAAAGGTCTTATCGTTATATGGTTTACCAGAAAAATACATTAAAGTGATTTGCGCTATGTACGAGAATAATACTGCTGCGGTTAAGGTAGGAAATGAGGTTAGCAACTGGTTTTGTATTAAATCAGGAGTTAAGCAGGGTTGTGTTCTATCCCCCTTTATATGGATCATTTTGATGGACTTCGTCTTAAGGAGCACAGGAAAGGCAATTGGAGACCATGGAATCAAATGGGGAGGAAGAACGCTCCTGGACTTAGATTATGCTGATGATTTAAGCATATTAGATGAAAGTGTGAGCAAAATGAATGAATTTTTAGAGGTTTTACGAGTTCAGGGTGCAAAAATAGGCTTGAAAATTAATGTTAAGAAGTCTAAGTCATTAAGGCTAGGAATAAGTGAAGATGAACAGGTGACATTAGGTAACTAAGATTGATCAGGTTGGGAGCTTCAGTTACCTTGGTAGTATTATTAGTAAAGATGGTGGGAGCAGTGAAGATGTTAAAAGTAGAATAGCTAAAGCTCAGGGTGTTTTTTCACAGTTAAAAAAAAGTTTGGAAGAATAGAAAGATAAGCCTACAAACCAAGATTAGAATATTGGAAGCAATAGTGATGACAGTGGTCAAATATGGCTCTGAAGCATGGGCACTCCGAAAAGCAGATGAAAATTTACTAGATGTTTTCCAGAGAAATTGCCTACGGATTGTTCTGGGTACCCGGCTGACTGACCGTATTTCAAACAGTAGGTTGTACTAAAAGTGTGGTTCAATCCCGCTTTCTGAGCTATAATGAAAGAAAGGTTGAGATGGCTAGGCCACGTTCTACGGATGAAGGATGACAGATTACCGAAGATTGTCCTTTTTGGCCAACCGTCTGGGGCTACACGGAAAGCAGGTCGTCCTTGTCTGGGTTGGGAGGATGTCATAAATAAAGATTTAAAGGAAATGGGAACTTCCTGGGAGGGTGTAAAGAGGGAGGCTTTAAATAGATTAGGTTGAAGGAGGAGCGTGCGTAGCTGTGTTGGCCTCAGGCGGCTTGGTGCTGCAGTGAGTTATTAGTAGTAGTAGTAGTAGTAGTATTTGTGTCTGCAGTGTATTTTTGTAAGTTAACCCATTGTTCCTTCAAGAAATGCAATTTCGGGGGAGAGAAATGGCCCCGCATATTTTAAACTTAATCGATTCTCCTCTTGGAAATTTTAAGCCGCAAACCAGTAAAACAACCAAAACTTCAAACTCCTTCTGATTAGTGTATCTGTAATCTGTATGAAAGTCTAAGCTGATAATAAAAAAAAAAAAAAAAAAACTAATTTATACATCTTCTTCAAGAAGATTTTTTTTACTGAACTTTGACATTAACTGATTTTCAGAGGTCTTTGGTCGACCGATCAATTTCCAAGGAGACTCGAATCGTGATTATTCCGGAATATTCAGGATTAAATGCAGACACGTGCAGACACGTTTATTTTAAGGAGTGGAGACTCGAAAAAAAAATACTAATCAAACAGTTCGTGGTAACGAACTGTAGTAAGTAGCGACCCGGCTCAATAGTAAACGAAAATCTAAAAAACGGAATTTTGATACTAATAGCTAAATCAAAAGAATCGGATTTTTATGCTGATTTATATGATCTTAACGAAAATCACACCATTACATTCAGCGTATCAGAGAACCCTATTGTAGAAGTTTCAAGCTTTTATCTACAAAAATGTGGAACTTAGTATTTTTTTTGCCAGAAGACCGATCACGGGTGCGTGTTTATTTGTTTGTTTGTTTTTTGTTTTTTTTTCCCTCAGGGGTGATTGTATCGACCAAGGGCCCTAGAATGTCGCAAGAGGGCTCATTTTAAAGGAAATTAAAAGTTCTAGTGCCCTTTTTAAATGACAGGAAAATTGGAGGGCACTTAGGCCCCCTCCCACGCTCATTTTTACCAAAAGTCAACGAATCAAAATTTTGAGATAGCCATTTTGTTCAGCATAGTCGAAAAACATAATAACTATGTCTTTGAGGCTGACTTACTTCCCCACAGTCCCCAGGGGAGGGGCTGCAAGTCACAAACTTTGACCAACTTTTACACACAGTAATGGTTATTTGGAAGTGTACAGACCTTTTCAGGATAATCTTTTTTCGTCTTTTTTCTTCAGCTAATCAAACAGTTCGTGGTAACGAACTGTAGTAAGGAGCGACCTGGCTCAATAGAAACCAAAACTCTAAAAAAATGGAATTTTGATACCAATAGCTACATCAAAAGAATCGCATTTTAATGCTGATTTTAAATATATAAGTTCCATCAAATTTAACTTACTCATCAAAAGTTACGGGCCTGAGAAAATGTGCCTTGTTTTGGAAAATAGGGGGAAACACCCCCTAAAAGTTATATGATCTTAACGAACATCACACCATTACATTCAGCGTATCAGAGAACCCTATTGTAGAAGTTTCAAGCTTTTACCTACAAAAATGTGGAACTTAGTATTTTTTGCGAGAAGACCGATCACGGGTGCGTGTTTATTTGTTTGTTTGTTTATTGCTTTTTTTTCCCTCAGGGGTGATCGTATCGACCAAGGGCCCTAGAATGTCGCAAGAGGGCTCATTTTAACGGAAATTAAAAGTTCTAGTGTCCTTTTTAAGTGATAGGAAAATTGGAGGGCACTTAGGCCCCCTCCCACGCTCATTTTTACGAAAAGTCAACGAATCAAAACTTTGAGATAGCCATTTTGTTCAGCATAGTCGAAAAACATAATAACTATGTCTTTGGGGCTGACTTACTTCCCCACAGTCCCCAGGGGAGGGGCTGCAAGTCACAAACTTTGACCAGCGTTTACACACAGTAATGGTTATTTGGAAGTGTACAGACCTTTTCAGGAGGATCTTTTTTCGTCTTTTTTCTTCAGCTAATCAAACGGTTCGTGGTAACGAACTGTAGTAAGGAGCGACCTGGCTCAATACAAACCAAAACTCTAAAAAATGGATATTTGATACTAATAGCTACATCAAAAGAATCGCATTTTAATGCTGATTTTAAATATATAAGTTTCATCAAGTTTAGTCTTACGCATCAAAAGTTACGAGCCTGAGAAAATTTGCGTTATTTTATAAAATATTGGGAAACACCCCCTAAAAGTCATAGAATCTTAACGAAAATTACACCATCAGATTCAGCGTATCAGATAACCCTACTGTAGAAGTTTCAAGCTCATATCTACAAAAATGTGGAATTTTGTATTTTTTGCCAGAAGGCTGATCACGGATGCGTGTTTTTTTTTTTTTTTTTTTTTTTTTTTTTTTTTTTTTTTTTTTTTTTTTTTTTTTTTTTTTTTTTTTTTTTTTCAGGGGTGATCGTATCGACCTAGTTGTCCTAGAATGTTGCGAGAAGGCTCATTCTAACGGAAATGAAAAGTTCTAGTGCCCTTTTTAAGCGACCAAAAAAATTGGAGGGCACCTAGGCCCCCTCCCACGCTAATTATTTTCCCAAAGTCAACGGATCAAAATTCTGAGATAGCCATTTTATTCAGAGTAGTCGAAAAACCTTATAACTATGTCTTTGGAGACGACTTACTCCTCCACAGTCCCCGTGGGAGGGGCTACAAGTTACAAACTTTGACCAGTGCTTACATATAGTAGCCTAATGGTTATTGGGAAGTATACAGGCGTTTTCAGGAGGATTTTTTGGTTGGGGAAGGGGTTGAGAAAGAGGGAGATATACTGGGGGAACTTTCCATCGAGGAATTTGTCATGGGGGGAAAAAATTTCCATGAAGGGAGCGCAGGATTTACTAGCATTATTTAAGAAAAAAACAATGAAAAAATAAATATGAAAAAGTTTTTTCAGCTGGAAGTAAGGAGCAGCATTAAAACTTAAAACGAACAGAAATTATTACCCATATGAGGGGCTCACCTCCTCCTAATACCTCGCTCTTTACCCTAAAGTATTTTTAGTAATGTCAACTATTTATTCTACGGCTTTTGTGATTCAGGGTCATTCTTAATGAATTCGGACAAAATTTAAGATTTAGTGTGTGACGAGGGGGCGAACCCTCTCATATGTGTAATAAAACCATGAAAATAAAAAATTATTTACGTTAGCTAATTTATAAGTTACGTGTATCTTTTACTAATAAAAAGATTCGTAAAAAATTAAAAGTTCTAGTTGCCTTTTTAATTAACCAAAAAATTGGAGGGCAACTAGGCTTCCTCCCCGCTCTTCTTTTCTCAAAATCATTCGATCAAAATTATGACAAAGCCATTGAGCAAAAAAAAAAAATTGCAAATTTCGTTTTAATTATTCCTCTGCGGAGAGCCAAAATCAAAACATGCATTGATTCAAAAACGTTCAGAAATTAATGACTTACTTGACTTATGTCTCCTGCCGGGCGTGGCTAAACGTAGAGAGTGATGTCCACCTTTTCCAGCTGGTGCAATCAGCAGCTAACGCTGGTGCATCGTGGACATCGATATTTGCCAACTTCAAGTAATTTGACTTCAAGCAACTGCAGCTAATGGGTCACCAGAAAATCATAGAGAGCTGTTTATGGCTTCATTTAAAGGAAAATGCTACATGTGCTTTTTGTAATTAGCAAAGCGCAATGCTTAAAATAAAATCAATTTTTTACAAAAACTGTGAAGTAAACAGGTCTGATTTATAAAATGAAAGAAGGAGTGCTATTAGAGTTTTAACTAAACATCTTTACTATTTTAAAATATAAACAATTTTTATGCTCATTTATCGAGTTTTATCTGTTTAATAAGTTGCTTATGTGTTTTTGTTTATTTAACATTATTTTGCCATTTAACAGGAGTTAAATGGCATTTCTTCATGGAGGTGCTATTTTGAACTATGTAGGAAACACTACATCGGTAAGGTTTTACCGGAAGGTGAAAGGTTCTTAGTTTAACCTCCTCTCTGAAATTGCAAAAATTACGTAATAATACAACGAAGATATTTTCAAAGACCACACTGCCTTTCCATGACGTACAAAAAAACAATTCAATAAGGACAAATACTTATATTTGAAAGCGAAACAACAACAAAATTTCTGGATAATTCAGTCACATAAACAGTGGTCGTCTTCAGCAGATAAACTGGATAAAAGTTTATGCAGATAAAAGTTTATCTGCTGAATACGGCCACATCATTGATGCGCCCTCACGACTGAAACAATTATCTGCAGATATATTTCTTAAAACTCAACAAATAATTGGTGTTTTTGACCCTCTTTTGCCATTTTATGAATTGAGTTATTTTTTTATGTTGCAGAATCGTATGTTTATGATTGTTTTTTTCCTTGTTTTTTTTTTGTATTTACTCCACAATTTTATGTATTTTGTGAGTTATAAATAAATTATTATTATTTGTATATGGGACCGAATTATCCAGGAAGTTTTTTTGCTGTTTCGCTGTCAGATAAAAGGGTTCGTCCCTGTTGAACTGTTTTTTTTGTACGTAATAATACCAACTTACTGGCTAAGTAGGTGGTAAAAAGATCTCTGTCATAGAATAACCATCCTTTTAATTCCGAAAAATTGCTAACCCATTTTTTGTTTTCTTTTCTAGATCGATTCTCTTATGGCCCTAGATCGGAGGCTACGATCAATGGAGCTGGACATTATCCTCAATCCAGTTTACATCAAGAGAGCAATTGCAGGTGGTAATCCAATTGACGAAGACCCTATTGGGCAGGGTGCATCTGCTACCCCAAGCCTTAAAGATGGGGGATTCTGATTTCTTGTATTTCGTGAGTTGTCCTATATTGCATTGTCACAGTTTTTTTGTGAAATAAATTTGAAATGAACTAAATTTTTGCCATAGGTATTTCTTCTGAATGTGTTTCCTTCATAGTTTTTTAAATTTCCTTGGAAAATATGTGCTCCAAATGTTTAAACAATCCTAGATGGGCCGTTGCTGACTTTGGTGATCTGGATGACCTTTAGGGATTCTAATATTCTTAGTTAATCTCAAATCTTATTTATGTTTTAAAAAAATCCTGTAAAAAAAAGGCCATTGATGAGAACCCTATGGAACAGGATGTGTCAGTTATACTAATTAAATTACTGTATGTTCACTTTCAAAATTAAACCCACTGACCAATCATTATTTTGTTGAAAATATTCATTGTAAGTCAGTGTTCAAAAATAAAAAATGTTCGCTGATACACATTCCTCTGAATATATTGAATTTTAATTGAATTTTTGAAGTACCTTTATGTGTATAAGTACGAAATTCTTGGGTGAAGAAGGGTGGGGGGGGTCTCTAAGTGACTCTCAGATTCTTAATTGATAACATCAAAATATTTTTGTATAAAATCCTTAAAAAAAAAAAAAAAAAAAAAAAAAAAAAAAAAAAAAAAAAAAAAAAAAAAAAAAAAAAAAAAGATCAGGGCCAACTAGAACAGGGCATTTCAGATCAAGGCTCAAAGATAGGGTCTTCTTTCTTTTCTTTATTTCTTGTTAATCTTTTATTTTTTTACTTTTATCATTTCATCTCTTATAGAATTGATTTCATTATTTCATGCTTTTATAAAATTACGCCAAAGAAAGACTTCTCTTCAGTTCGGAAAGGCTTATATTTTTTATTTCTTTTTTTTAATATCGCTATTATTATTTCTATTAATGCTGGAACATCGTCAGAAATTATTGGCATCTCGTCAGCATAACGTGAGCCGGCCTCGATATGAGGTTTGATAAAATCAAGAGGTATATGCGTTGTAACAGCTCGAAGGCAATGTTGACAGGATTGCCACCCGGTGAAAAAAAAAATTCTAGTGAGCTTGTGGTTGAATTAGTGTTTTTCTTCAATAATCTAGTGATTTATGGGCTGCTTTGGTGATTTTTTGGTTTAGGCAATAAAAGTCACTGGAAATACTGATAAATCGCAAGGTGTGGCAACCCTAACTGTCAATCAAAACCAGGCTGAAGACGAAGCCTTGTTTTATTCTTCGCTGGACGGCAATAACTCTGCTGTGCCGACTATCTAGCGGCACTGCCATGGTCAGTGTGGGCCATCTGGTGTACTTCATCTTTGAAAGTGGACAAACCCTCAATAGATAGATAAATAACTGTCATGATTGTACTTCATACCTAGCTGAAGTCAAGAATACAGTTTTCTCTTGGATGATAATAACTTTCTAAGGGAAAAAATAAATGTCTTAAAAGGCTTCCATAGCATGCGAGGGACTCGATAACGATTACTAGCAAATAAGGTACGTCTTACCTTTCATTTGAATATTTATAGGCAAATTTCCCAATACAAACACGTGTAGAAATAGGAAAATAGAAATAGATAAGCAAAAAAGTAGTAGATTTGATCAAATATGATGTCTGAATTGACGCATCATTAAAAATTCCCAAGTAGACTATGAGAGCAAGATTTGACAGCGAAACAATTCATTAGATTTGACAGCGAAACAATTCATTAGAAAATGCTCCTACTCAGAGAAACTTATTTTTGTAAGTTAATATGAGTAACTTCAAAAAGTTTAATTTTGGTCGCTAGTGTCTTCATAACATTTTAAGCACCTACTTTTGATTTTTACGTTCTGCTTTTCTTTTATGGAGGAAAGACAGATAGTGAGAAGCTGTCCACTTTATGGCACCTAGTTTAGATTAAGGAGTGCCACCCTTCTGCCACACCGTATCATTGCATAGGAAACTTCTGCCATGCTTTCTGTGGGCCACCCATTGTACTCCATTTTTGAAAGTGGACAACCCTCAATAGATAGATAAATAACTGTCATGATTGTACTTCATACTTGGCAGAAGTCAAGAATACAGTTTTCTCTTGGATGATAATAATTTTCTATCGGAAGAAAGAAATGTCTTAGAAGGCTTCCAGAGCATGAGAGGGACTCGGTCACGATGACTAGCAAATAAGGTACGTTTTATCTTTCATTTGAATATTTATAGGCAGGAGAAATAGAAGAAATAGAAGGATAGAAGAAATAGGAGAAATAGACTTAGATAAGTAAAAAAAAGTAGTACATTTGATCAAATATTTGGATTTCATTCTTGATGGTGCGCTTTTTATTGATTTGTTTATTTCATTTATTTTTACCTTTTTAGTTTCATCTATTTATAAATTTTATCGATTTACTTTATTGTTGGTTTTGCTGCTTATTTAGTCATTCTAAATTGTATAACAGGCTATATTTCAAGTCGAGTTAACTGACATCCGCAGATCTTGGTGAATTTATGTTATTTAGTTGAATAACTTATAAATATCACTGATTTCGGAAAGTGTATTGCGGAAAGTCTTAAAATATCAGTTAAGTGGAAAGTATAATTTTTGACTGACAAAACGTCCCTTTTGTAGTCCTGAGCATGTGAGATGGTATTCAACCGCTCTACTTCCAACATATTTATTTAATATGTTTAATTTAACTAATTAAATTAATTTTATCATTTTAATTCTATTTAGTTTCTCGTGTTATCGAGCTGTTGGTAAAGAGCAAGCAGTGTCAATGATTACCGAAACTAAAAACAGAAGTTGGTCACAAGCAATTTTAAAGAATCCTTATTTATGATGATTTTATATGCGTAAAACTTCATTAGTTTTCTTTTTTAGTGTATTATTGCATTAGCTTTCTTTCTTTTTTTTTTACAGACGGGTAATAAAGAACATACTTTCATTAAGTTTTATGGTACCTATCAGAAGTTATTAGCGAAAGTAAATTTGGATAATCTAAGAAAAAGGGTGAATCAAACGCCAACCCCCAATAAAAAGTGAGCCGATCGTGCTAATTGAGCCTTTAAGTCATGCCCAAGGACCTTTAGTAGAATTGTATGAAAATGTGTGTATCACGGGAGCGTATTAAGATTTTCGTGCCATAAGAGGAAGTGGAGATTCAAAAAGACATTCAGCATCATGAACTTTATACTTTACCCACACGTCAACGTCTAGCGTCACTCAACATTTACCCGGTAGTTTTTCTGTGGATGGCATGGATCGAGCATATTGTGTTATGCCGATGATTTGACCTTTAATGGAACCTCACTCACTGAACTACGAGGCAATATTGATTTTCTACTGAGGGGCTACGCAGTTGTTTGCCAGAGTGTCAATTTAGTTAAAATCGATTTTTTCTTCTGGGCTGTCTTTGTGCCTGAAACTTGACCCCCACCCGAAGTCTCTATTCGTTAGGATTGAAAAAGATAAACAATTTTGTGGATCGAAACTTAAGTATCTCGGCTTCACCAACGAAGGTAATCTGAGAAGTTCAAGGCTTCTTGTTGTTGACTATGTCTTTTATGATTCAAGTTTGAATTACGCAAAATTGGGAGCCCTTAAGTCTAATTTTGGCAAACATATTTTAGCTTGTTCGTTCTCAGCAATTGCACTCCCGAGTGTCTACTACATTTCCCCGAGTGTCTACTACATTTCCCTATTATGGCATTGGGTTGCTAACTCAGACAAGCTTTGAATTCATTCAGGTCTATTTAAGTACTTAATTCTTTTGCTGGACCTTCATTGTATTTACAAAACTCATTTAGTTTGGATAGTTACCCCGTCGATGATCCTGTTTATTTTGCCCCTGGATTAGAAAAGGGGTCGACAAAAAGGCACTGAATCGGGTCCTTCGAATTGCCGTTGATATTACTCCTTCAGATTTAAACGATAATAAATGTGAATCGTTGCATGGCCTTCAATTTGTCGTATATTTTGGAGTCATTTGAGTTTCATATTTTATTTCATTATTTATTTATTTTAATTATTGTTTTTATTTTTTATTTCCGCTTGTTTTTGTAAGCTGGCCTACAATAAATTATTAATTTTATACAAATACAGTAATTTTGGTAATCCACACCAAATATTGAGGAGAGGTTGAAACCCACCTGTCTGTATAACTAACATTAGCTATGGCCCTAATTTGGTCTTAATAATATCTAAACACTGGATTATTATAAATTAAATATATTTAATCCTCAAAAGTATTACTATTAAATATTGTTGTTAATGTTAGCGTTATTGGCTTCTTTTCATTTAGATTATGGCTATAAATTTCACACATGAACCAATTAGGTTTTAAAAAGGAATGCTGCAGTAGTGCTAACAATACAAAAAAGAGATTGTCCTTGTTTCTTGTCTGGTGTGTCAGGTCTAATTGGTCGAACTAGGTGGCTTTAAGGTTCCTGAATAGAGTTTTTGTTTCCGTCTGACGCCATTTTTAGTGGTCTCAGCAAAGCCGTATCTAGGGGGGAGGCGAGGCGGTTACAGTGTTTGACCTCCCTCCCGACTTTTTTGCCTGACTCGTAAAAATGTAAAAAAGCAAATAAACAAATTGTTATGCGCTTTTAAAAATTTTTATTGCAGCCTTCTCCCCGAACAAAAATCTCACATGCATCCTTGGTTTTCAGGGTATTTTTAAATTCCATTAAACAAAAATCAAATTTACATTTTAATATTTAGACTAATTTAAATAATACTAACCATCCCTGAATCAGAATGAAATTAGAATTTCTTCTCACTTGTTTGTTTTTTAAGCACTTTTTAATTTTCAGTAAAGATATTACTGGTTAAAATAAAACTTGATAAGCTTTGGATTTAAGAATGGGAATAAGGGTTAACATCTGATAAAACAAAAAAAAATCAGATAACACAATAATATAACATTTCATTCGCAATTCAACACTTTCCAAACATAGTAACTGCTACTTTCGCAATCTCCTCCCCCACAACCGCCTTGAATGAAATACAAAATTTATTGCTTTTGTTGGTTTGAATTAATTTTGGGACTTATTTCTTATCAACAGTTTGTTCCCAGCGTCAAATAGTGCCAATTGGGGAACAATTAATAAAAATCCCAGAACTTTTGTGTATAGCCTAGGGCTAGGGCTACATGCAGACATAAGGGAGGAAGGAGAGATAGGACTTAATTGAAATGGCATGGTTATTGTAGTTTGGAATATCGGGGAATAGGGATTTGAATAATGTACATATATGTATAAACATATATTGTTTCATCTGATTTTTGTATTGTGTCAGAATGTTATCAGGAATTAGCAAAAAGACCTCGGTGGCAAAAGATAAGTTGCTAAATATATAATCTTTGGCCATTTCTGAAGGAGAAATGCTAATTGAACAGATGAGTACTACCTGATTCCTTATTTTATGCTATTTCCCAGGGAGCTGATGTTCCTTCCCCCTGGAAAATCCCCCCACGCGCTAAATTTACCATCAAAGGGGAGGGGGCGTGGTCAGAAAAGTGACGTTGATATTTGGAAATAAAGGCTTGTCCTTTCAGGGCATGTCCTGGGGGATGCTGAACTAGCCAAAAGGCACTATTGCTACTACTACTACTGGTATAATTGCTACTGCTGCTACTACTACTACTACTGATGCTAAGATTATTAAGGTCAAACTTTCGGAAAATTATTATAGGAATATTTAAATGAATTAAAACACACTATGTGCGTGCAGTTTGCCAAAAGAACGTATGAGGAATTTTTCAGAAACGGCTTAGAATATTAGATTGAAACTTTTAGAGCATGTCCAAGGTTATGTTGAACTGTTGTTGAACTATGCATGTTGGTACGTTGAACTATATATGTTGGCATGTTGAACTAACAAAAAATCACTATGAGCGTAATGCTACTACTAATATTGCTGGAAACATTTCTGATACGTCCTCTTGACAACCTGTGTAGGCATTGCGTGTTTTGTTTTAGTTCCATACAGTTTCAATCCCAAATTTTTCTTCTTAATAGCCTCTGTTTTAGTAGCAGTTGTAGCAGTACCAGCAGTAATAGTAGTAGTCTTAGCTTCAGTGGCAGTAGCAGTAGAAGAAGCATTAATATTAGCAGTTGTTGCTGTATAAGTAATAGCAGTAGCATTAGGATGTCAATATTTTCCTTTGGCTAGTTCAACATCCCTTACAACAAGCCTTGTTAGTTTCAACTTGAACTGTTCCTAAGACATTGCTGGTACGCTTTTTGACAACCTGCATAAATATAGCGTGTTGTATTCAGTTCACCTCTCCACCCCCCCCTGAAAATTTCCTGAAAGTTTTCACCTTCATATCCTGAGGCATAGTTGTAATAGTATTCACAGTAGTAGCATCGGTATTACTAGTAGCAGTATCATAGACAGCGCGGTAGCGCTGCCTAAGTAAAGAGCTATGTGGGCACTACTTATTTTTGGTATTATTATTACTTTTAGACCAGGGCACTCTGTATAGAAGGAGTTGTCGTAGAAACTTCAAAAGGGGTTCATTCGATTGTACATTAAAAGAGTTGTCACTGTTTTAAATAGTCAAAAATGATAGGACGGAAACCAGGCACCCCCTCCACATCCATCATTTCCCCAAACACATCCAATCAAAATTTCGTTCAGCGTATTTCAAAGGTCCGGAAATTATGTCATTGAGGATGACAATCCCCCATCCTACAGCCCTCCGTGCAAGGATTGTAAGTTATGTCCCGGGGCATGCAAGGTTGTTATCGAAAGGGTGGTCGTATAATCCTTGGAAAGGCCTCATTGGTTGGTAATCACAAGTTCTAACGCCCCTTTTAAGAGTCAAAATGATCAGGGGGTAGCTACCTCCTCCCCCTCACACACGCCGCATCTTCTCGGAATGCGTGTGATAGAAATTTCAAGGTAACCATTTGTTCATAAACTAGTCCAAAAATCATAGGTAGCTCAATTATGCTGCCTAAGTAAAGAGCGATTTGGGCACAAGTTTTTTTTTTTTTTTTTTTTTTTGTTCTGTTTCATAGACCAGGACACTTCGCATAGAAAGAGTTGTCATAGAAACTTTAAAAGGACTAATTCGATTGGATTGCAAGTTTTAATGGCTTTCCAAATAGTTGAAAGTGATTGGAGGTCAAACAGCCCCCCCCCCCCCCGCCATGCCAAATATTTCCCTAAATACATCTAATCAAAATATTGAGGTAGTCATTTTCTTCAGCTCTTTGAAGATTAAACCCCCCAGAGCCCTCAGGGGAAGGGTTGTATATTATGCGTCGGGGCGTATCAGGTCTTTTATGAAAATGGCGGTCTCATAAACTTCGAAGAAGGCTTTTAAGATTGGAAATTGAAAGTTCTAGTGGCCTTTTTAGTCCAAATTGATGGGAGGGCAACAAGCCTCCCCCCTCGCCCGTCATTTCCCAAAACATATCCAATCGCCGAAACATATTAACCATTTAAACATAGCCATTTAGCCAAGCAAAAATAATATGCAAATTATTTTTTTTTTAATTATTCATGTGCGGAGAGCCAAAATCGAACGTGCATTAATTCAAAAATGTTCAGAAATTAAATTAAAAAAAAACAATTTTTTTTAACTGAAAGTAAAGAGTGACATTAAAACGAAAAGAAATTACTCCGCGTACGAAAAGGGCTGCTCCCTCCTCAACGCCCCGCTCTTTCTGCGTCAGTTTTTACTGTTTTAAAAAGTAGAATTGAGAGAAAGAGTCAAACTTTATCGTAAAAACCGGGGCGTTGAGGAGGGAACTGCCCCTTTCATACGCCGAATAATTTTTGTTCGTTTTAAGTTTTAATGTTGCTCCTTACTTTCAGTTGGAAAAAACTTTTTTTATTTAATTATTGAGAAGGGATAATATGTTTGACATTTACTTTCCAACATGACAAAAGGGATCCAAGTTTGCCTTTCAGATAAGGTTAGGGGACATCTGAAAACACGTTGTGTTTATACGGACCGTCAAATGTGCATAACTCAGGAATGACTGGGTATATTACTTTGGAACTTTCAGGAAATGATAAGGTAGGTAATCAATCGACCAAAAAGGTAATATTTTTACGCTTATACTACTACTACAACTATCACCATTACTACTGCTTCCACTACTGTTACAGCAATCAAAGTACTACATTTAAAATACTGAGGGGAAACCTGAACTAAATCAAAAGACATTATTTGTATGCTCATTGTCAAAAGAATATATCTCAAAAATGATTTGATTATTAAGCTGGAACTTTAATGCCTAAAGGGGAAGATCAATTTACCATAAGGCTATACAAGCATGCTAATGTTAATGCTACTACTGCTGCTACTTCAACTACTACCTCTATTGTAGCTAGTTGTAAAGCTAATAGCTTTAAGGTAAAAATAAAAATGTATATAAATATACAGGTTATGAAAAGGATATATCAGCAATGTCATAGCAACGGCTAATTGTATTATGTTGAAACTTCCAGGACTTGATGAGATGGATGTTCAAATCACCAAAAGTCAATGTGTATATTATTAATGCTACCACTATAGTTACTTTAACTAGTTCAGGTTCAGCTCTTCTAGTTCTAGTTCAGGTTCAGGTTCAGTCTCAGGTTTAAAGGTTCAGCTCTTAGGGAATATTTAAGGGAAGTTCCAATTAAACGAACAAACTATATGCATACACGTTTTTAAAACGGCATATAAGTTTGATGTTTATTTTAAACTTAATTTCGAAAGTTTATTTTAAACTTAATTTACCGGCTATGATTCTACGTCGTTGGATTCAGCTTAGGGCAAATTGTCTTCCAATCCAGAACAGGCAAAAAACGTTCGACAAAAATAAAATGATAGTTGGTCCTGATAGGCGGTATCTTTGTCCTCTTTGTAAAGATGATGATGAAGACTTGGATCATTTTCTCCGGAAATGCCCGGTGCTCTTGGATTTACGGGAAATTTATTTGCATGGGATTAATTTGATGCTTCCGGGTATTCTACAAAATAGTAACCCAACCACAATATTTCGAGTGGGAGTATATATAGAAAAATCTTTAATAAGAAGAAAAAGTTTTATATGATTAATTTCTTTTGTAGTTAGATTTGGTACTTTTTGCGTTTAATTCTGTTTTTTGTGCGTGTTCGTACTGTTGTTAATTTCCTTGCTTGTTTGTTATTTATTTATATGTTGTGTGTATATGGCCCACGGGTTTTTGAAATACACTTATCTATCTATCTATCTATAAGCAATATCAGAGGGTGTACCGCTCTGTAATAGTTATAAACATTATTGGAACCCTTAAAGGAGCTAATTAGATTCAAGATTAATTGTCCTTGTTAAGAGTAAAAAGAGATTGGGGGTACCTTCTTCCCGGACCCATTTACTTTCCAAATACATCGTGTCAAAATTTGAGACAGCCATTTTGGCCAGCAAGGTAGAATAGTCCAGCAGCTATGTCTCCACGGATATTGGATATGGCAACTCCCCAGAATTATGCCTTTGGTTCATTATGCTTTAAAACTAAAGGTATCTTTAAAATTAAATCAAAAGGCACTAACCCTCAAAAAAACCCTTAGCAATGTATCGAGAACGATTGGAGGTATTACTTTGAAACTTTCTGGGTTACTTCTATTACCACTTCTACTCTTAGAAATTAAATAAATCAAAAGATTGTAAGTTTATTTAGGTTGTCAAAGAGCATAGATATAATTTTTTCGGAATGAGTGTTAAATTTTATTTTTCAGGTTGACTTGAGGAGTATAAACTTAAATTAAACAATACTATTTGTATTAGGATTAAAAATTGCTGGAAAAGTTTCTCCAATATGGAAATAACAAGTCAAACTAAGGATTCTTTAGAAAAAAACTGAAAAGATATAAAACATGGTTTTTTCGTGAAAAAGACTATGTCTAAGAAAAAAGAACAGAAATTACAATTAAGAGGCGATTATTACTCAAAATGAGTAGAAATTATCATGAGTAGGGCTGAGAGTCCTCAAGAAAGTGCAAATTACACGCTTGGAAGGTTATTTTACTTTATTTCTGCTCATTTTTTCGGGTCAATGAAGTTAAAACATAAATAGGCTACCTTTCTCAATAGCATATTCTAAATGAAGCTAATATGTAAACAATGATCGAATGGTCTAACTTACACTCCTTGCCCTGAGGACTGTGTGGAGGTTTAAATCCCCAAAGACTTAATTACAGGACCATTCAACAAGGCTGAGCAAAATAATTCTCTCTTAAGTTTTGATTGGAGGTGTCCTAGAGATTATATGCTTTGAGGGGTAGGGGAAGGCTGCATGCCCTCCATTTACGTTTGACTCGTAAAGAGGGAACGAGAAGTTCCGACTTCTAATCAAATGAGCCCCATACGAAGGTTATACGACCATCCATTCCCTAAGAAGCTTTTACCTGGCTCTGGTGGGCTTTATCCATTCTAGAGACATTGTTATGGGTCTTTGGACTACTGCGATTTTGTACTATTGGACAAATTTGGACCTTGGACAGAGCTCTTTGGACTATTGCGATTAAAACATCTATCTCACAGTTTCAATCGAATTAGTTTGGGGAAAAGAGGATGTTAGGAAGGAGGAGGGCTAGTAGCTCTTCTCAATTTTTATTCCAAGTTCCCTAGAACTTCGTATTTCTAATCAAATGAACCTCCTCTTAAGTTTACAAGACCACTCCTTCTATAAAAGCTTTATACGTCCCCGCGCATACAACCCTTGCCCAAAGACTCTAGGGGATTGTGTCTTCCCCAAAGGCCTTGTTATGTGATCTTTGAACTATTTTTTGAACATATGGCTATCTCGAAATTTGTAACAGGTGAACTTGCAGAAAATAGGACGTGAGGGGGGGGCTTGTTTCCCTCTAATCACTTATACTCTTTAAAAAGGCGCTAGAACTAGTGATTTCCAATCCAGTGAAACCCCTCCAAAGTTTATACGACCACTTTTTTCATGAAAGCCTTACATGCCATCGAGGCGTTACTTACAACCCTTAAACTGAGGGATGTGGGGTGGGTGGGCTTATATCTTCAAAGACGTAATTACTGGACCTTTCAATAACGCCGAGCAAGATGGCTATTTCAAATTTTAGATTGAGTGTTCGGGGAAACGATGACCGGGGGAGCTGGTTGTATTCCAATCACTTTCGACTATTAAAAAGGGAACTAGAACTTCCAATTTCCAATCGTATGAACCCCTTTCGAAGTTTCTACAACTCTTCTGTACGAAGTGTTCACACACGAAGTCCCACATCGCTCTTCGTTTAAGTTGCTCTAAACGAAGAGCGATGTGCCAGTTCGCATCTAGCATTCATTCAATTCAGTCGCATTTCGCTAGTTCTGATAATTAGTGACGTGTGATTATTGGCACGAGTATTTTGGATGCTCGGATATTTGGATATGTTTAAGAGTACGGTGAAGAAATCAATTAGCAGGTTCTGCGTTTCACAGGGCCACCTGTCAAACGGGGATTGCCACTGCTGAGGTGGGCCTGCCCCACTAACAGGCACGAGTTTTTTGGCAACTGTTGTAAATAACTTTTGATAAATTTGAGCTACAGATAATGGCTAAATTTAGTATTCATGATCTGGCCCTAGCAAAGTTTCGAGGATTCCCCGATTGGCCAGTTCGTATTATTGAAGTTTTGGATCAAAAGACTGCGAACTCAAAGTCAAAAGTCTTTAAGTATCTGTTTTTTTTGCTACGGGTCACATGACACCCAGTTTGTTCTCGAATCACAGCTTATGCAGTTTGAGGCAAATGAGGCTGAAGCTATAAAATCTACTAGCAAGGGTAAAAAGGGAGCATTTGATGATTTTATTCATCAACCGAACACTTTTATAGAACTTTGCAAAGAGAATCTAAAAGCTCAAATTCCAATTCCTGGGCAACAAACTATAGCGGGATCGTCGGCTATTATTACTCGCATTTCCGCTACAGAACAGGAAATCCAAAGTGTGATGAAAAATCTTGCTAAAAAAAAAAAATCGAGAAGCTGGATGAAAAACTAGTGGCTACTGCTGCTGGTAGGCATTCTCTGTCCAGTGACACTTTGAGTGCCATAAAAGCTCAGAGTCAACTATCGTTAGTGAGGTTTATTCAGCATTGATTGTTGAGTTTGGACCGAAATTCCTAGCCCTCAGTAAAGAGCTGAAATTTCTAAGAAATCAAATAATAATTCTTGAGAAACTAGAAACTGATATGAAACATATCTATATGAGGAACTAGATATGAACTGATATGAGGAACTAGAAACAGAAACTAGATATGTATGATCAGGACTTAAGGCTAGATAGTCTTCTTTTCAACGGTATCAAACAGCCTCCAAGTAGTGATTTAAAGTCTGTAATCGGTGCTGTGATACGCAATAAAATGGAAATATCTAGAGTATCTGATGGTGATATTGTGGAAGTGAGAAGATTTAAACTAAACAGTTCTAAAACTTGTCAAGATGCCATAGCTCCGGTCCTAGTCAAATTCAGGTCGAAAGAAATTGCCCAAAAAGTTTTAAGCTTAAGTCGAAGCTAATGCGCACTGGTATATTTGTATCAGAAAATTTAACAAAGCAGAGACGGGACATTCTGAACCTAGCACGTGAAAAATACGGTAATAAACAAGTGTGGTCTGATCAAGGTCGCGTTTATATACGCCTTGCGAGTGATGCTTTCCCCCGTCGCCTATGGTCGTTGCAAGATGTCGCTTAGATTTTTCTTTTCCCAAAAGGAATCAGTACAGTTTATATTGTTCTTATTTCTTGATAATTAGTTTTGCCTTTCCACCAGAGGATTTTTTTTGTGATGAGAGATGGCTGTTTAGAGATTGCATAGTTTTTCGTCTGTATTTTTTTTTTTTTTTTTGAATTTCTTTAATTTTGAATGAATAGTTATCATTTATTTGTTGTAGTTTTGCTGCTGAAAAGGGAAATTTTAGGTCCCTAAATTGAGCAGCATATTATTGATTGTAAGTGCAATAAAAAATCTATTGCACTGCCTTTGATAATCAACGTTTCATTCATTACCAAAATCACAGTTAAAAGCAGTTTATCAATTTACTAGGATTTCCCTGTTGACCAGTAGTTGTATTAAAATTGAAGTTTAAAAAAAAGTATTTTTATCAAAGAAAAATTTGTAAAAAATCTTGTTTGGTTGCTTCATCAATTTTTGTTGGAACGGAGTGAAAATGTCACGGGAAGCGCAGCAGCTCATTCAATTGAAAATTGAAAGTTACAGTGCCCTATTTAAGAGTCAAAAGTGAATAAAGGGAAGCCTGTCCCCCCCCCACGTACCTTTTATCGAAATTTCACCCACCTTTGGATAAGAAATTTCAAGATAGCTATTTTGACAGCATAGTTAGAAGGTCCAATAACTATGCCTCTGGATGTGTCCCCCCCCCACACACACACAGATCAATCGGGGTAAGGGTTTCAAGCCATACGATTCGCCCATTGTTTCAATATAGTATGTTTATTGGGAAAGGGGGGCATGTTTAACGTTTGATTTTTTAAAAGGTTAAGGGCGTTTGGGTGGAACTTTTAGGGAGCGTTGATGTGTGTGTTGAACTAAATCAGTAATAGCAATAGCAATAGCTAAGGGTAATAAGCTGGAACCTTTAAGGGATGATGAAAGGGATGATCAATTGACTAAAAGGCAATATGCACACGCTACTACAGCTAATACTGCTACTACTATCTTTTACCAACATTACTGCTACAGCTGCCATTTCTATTGTGACTGCTACTAAGGCTAAGGGTATTAAGGTGGAAATTTTAGGGAAGTCGAACTATATCAAAACACACTATGTGAAAACAGGTTGTCGAAAGGGGGTATCAGCAATATCTTATGAATGGCTTATTGCAATACTTGAAAGTCTCAGGGCATGATGAGGGGGATGTTCAACTAATGAAAATACAATACGTGTGTACTAATACTACTTACTACTGTCACAGTTACTGTTACTGCTTATTACTTAAATTTTAGTTACTGTTACAGTTACTATTACTGTTACTACTTACTACTGTCACTGTTACTATTACTGTTACTGTTACTACTGTTGTACTCTTACTACTAGTGTTACTGCTACAACGATTACAACTACTCCAGCATAACTACTGTGACAACTAACACTACTACTGAGCCTAAGGGTATGAAGGTGAAAATTATAGGAAATATTAAGGGGGAATCTGAATCAAATCAAAACGCGCTAAGTGTATGCAAGTTGTCAAAAAGGCGGATCAGTAATATTTTAGAAGTGGAATGGAGTATTAAGTTGAAACTTGCAGTGTATTTTATAGTAGATTTTTAACTGACCAAAAAGGCAATATTTTCATTCTGCTACTACTTCCACTTTTAGTGCAACTACTACTGTTACTACTACTGCTATTACTACTTCTAATACTTCTGCTACTTTTACTACTACTGTTACTACTACTGCTATTACTACTTCTAATACTTCTGCTACTTTTACTACTACTGCTACCACTTCCCCTACTAAAGCTAATGGTTTTAAGATGGGAATTTTAGGGACCATTGACAGGATTTTGAAAAAAATTAAAACAAACTATCTTCATGCAAGTTATCATAAGAACGTATAAACAAAGTCGAAGGGAATGCTTAGGGTAATAATTTAAAACTTTCAGGGTACATTGACAGAGATAATGAAAAAAACAAAGACGCTATGTTCATACTGCTTCTAATGCTATTGCAACTTTTACAATAAAATCAAACAGTTCGTGGTAACAAACTGTAAGTAAGGAGCAACCTGGTTCAATAGTAACCGTAACCAATAGTAACCAAAACTCTAAATAATGAAATTTTGATACCAACAGATATACTAAAAGAATTGTACTTTTATACTGATTTCAAATATATAATTTTCATTAAGTCTTGTCCATTAAAGCTTAGAAGCCTGAAATTTTTTCCTTATCTTCAAAAAAGGGGACAACACCCCCTAAAAGTAATAAAATATATATGAAAATCATACCATCAAATCCATCGTATTAACTAATGTAGAGGTTTCAAGCTCATATCTACATAAATAAGAAATTTTATAGTTTTTTTTTCAAGAAGAAAGATCCCGGATGCGTATATATGTGGGTTTTTTTCCAGGAGTGATCGCATCGACCAAGTGGCCCTAGAATATCGGGAGAGGACGCATTTGAGCGGAAATTAAAAGTTCTAGTGCCCATTTAGTGACCGAAAACATTAGAGGGTAACTAGGCTCCCTCTCCTGCCCCTTTTTCTCAAAATCTTCGGATCAAAATTGTGAGATAGGCATTTTGTTCAGCATAATTGAAAGACCAAATAACCACGCCTTTGGAGATATCATTACTACCCACAACCCCTTGAAAAAGTCCTTTAAGTTGCAAAATTTATCCATTCTTTACGTATAATATATGATATGAGAAAGCGTATACATATTTATGGGTGGCGGGCAAATTTGCTGCTTGTGGGATTGTCCACATATATAATTTTCTGCTGGTTGGACTTTCCAAGGCGATAATTTTCCATGGGGAGGAAATTTTCTAGGGGGCAGATTTTTCAGGGGAAATTTTATACTGGGGGGTATTAGCCAGAATTCCTATGCGAAATTCGTCTTATGTCTTGCTTTCTCTTTGCTGACTCATTTTTATACGTGGATATGTTAAGGGTAACTGTCCATGGTAAATTTTTCATCAGGATTAAATTGTCAAGAGGTAAATCCGTGGGGAGCAGAAATTATTCTCTGGAGGTGTATCCAGATTTCCTGGCATTATCTTAAAAACAGTCAGAAATCAAACAAAAACAAGCTTTTTCAACAGAAAGTAACGAGCAACATTTGAACTTAAGACAAACAGAAATAATTGCGTATATGAGGGGCGTTGCTCTTCCTCAACGCCTCGTTCTTCTCCCTGAAGTCCCAATTCATAAAGAACGACTCCTTTCCCACTCTGATCGTTTAATTTGAATAATAAGAAGGTTTTTTTAAGTAGTAAAAGACTTTTATTTAATCAATTCTTAAAAACCGCCCAAATCTTCTTAACCCTTCAATTTAACTATGAAACTAAGACCAAACCCCGATATTCGCATACTTCCTTGCTTGACCGGGTAGTCACTCAAACGGGTAGTTAAAACTTCCCTGAGGCAATTCTTCAAGAAACACAGCGTACTTTCCTCAACTTTTTGGAACTCATATATTTTAGGAAATGTCATTTGCTTAACAACTGCCGTTACAATTGTCTCTAAAACCAAATCTTAATCCCATGTCTTATTTTTCAAACTTTTCTAAACTGAGAAAAAAAAAGTCCCAGGTTCTGACCAATTTTAATTCCTACGTCCTCACTACATCCACCTAATAAAGGCTCATTAGAATCAAAATCTCAATCAAAGTAAACTGTCAATGCTAAAAATTCTAATTCTATTGAAAAATATCCAGTTTGTGGGTGTCCAAAGAAAAAAGGGATGGCAAACGTGATAGCGAGATGGCCCTGTCTCACCTTCGAAGATGAAATATATACATTTCATTTCCAGGTTGGGTGTTATTTCAGAAGATATGGTATTGTTCTTACGCCTTCTCATCTCCAAAAAATTTCCTTTGATCAACATGTATGTATTTGGAAAGAATTTGTTTTTGAAGCAACAAAGGATACTGGAGAAACCTTCCTGGGCTCCATTAATAACAATTCCTGATGCCGTTTATTCGTGAAATATTTTATCCTGAAAATTGAGTGATAAGTATAGACAAACAGATGGAAAGATCGTTTAAACAGTTCAGAAATAAACTTATTAATAAAAGCAAATATATAATCATATAGATTACCCCCTCCCTCAAAAAAAAGTTGAAGCCCATTGGCTCATTGAATTCTAATCTTTGGATATTTCTGTTCTTATAGTAGAAATATAAGTATAAATAGATAGATAGGCTGTTTCAACGATTGAACAATGAATTAAAACAATAAAAGGAAATACATCATCACATACCCCAACACCCTCGACAAAAATCCCATTATATACTCCTCTCTCTAGAAGATCTGCTTCGATTACCCTTGCTTGTTTTTCAAAGAATTTCTTTTAGAAGAAACAAATGATACCGAGAAACCTTCCTGACATCTATAACAACACTTCTTGACTTTTATTTTATTATGCCTCAATTATCGTGATATTTGAAAGAGAAGTATAGATAGATAGTTCATTTAAACAGTTTAGCCGTAAATTTAAACAATAAAAGTTAATACATCATCATATAACCCAACACCCCTCCCCAAAAAGCTCTCATTGACTTTTAATGTTTGGGTATTTTATATTTATTGTATAAACATAATTATAGATCGATAGATATATTGTTTTATCGATTCAAAAATATATTGAAATAATAAAAGTAAGTCAACTCCCATTGACTCTTTTCGTTTGGATATTTTTATTCTTATAGTAGAAATATACGTAGCCTATAGATAGATCCTTCAACATTAGTATAGACAGAATAACTCAACAATAAAGGAAAGCAACAAAAGAAGATAAATCCTTTTATTCCCCCATGGGGGTATAAAATGATTATCTGCGTTCTGCGTCTCCCTGCGTTTAAAGAAGAAAAAAGATAAACACAGTAAAATCAAAAATGACGAACAGTGTCCTAAATATTTTATAGTATCTTGCATATATACGAACTTCAAAACCTGGCCAGAGATTAGCTCATTAATTGCCTAGAATTAAGTTGCGAAATGAATACCAACATTTATTCTATTTGTATAACGGTCCGATCATTTTATTATCAGTGATGCATATCCAGTTATGTTTTCTCTCACAGTTTTGCTGTTTTTGGGATGTATTTGCTGTTTTTTTTTTTTTTAAGGTATATCTTTATATTGGATTTTGCAGTTTTTATTTTATGTTATATTATACTTATTTCAGGATTAGAACACTGAGTGGAGATTCTGGCCGAATTGACTGCATACTTTTATGCATATATATATATATATATATATATATATATATATATATATATATATATATATATATATATATATATATATATATATATATATATATATGTATATATATATATATATATATATATATATATATATATATATATATATATACATCATACTGGCTAAACATTTTTTCTGTAATTTCTTTTCTTTTTGAAGCAACAAGTTTTGGGGTTCATTAATGTATACTGAATTAAATTGAAACATCTTCATTTTCATTTTGCCTTGATATCACAGGTGGGACAGAAATCTAATGTACTGGAATAAATCTATGAGAGGGGAACTAGTGAAAACTCCATCTGCATATCAATTTGGGGTCCATAAATATTGTTTCCGTTAATTTAAAAAAGGGATGCTCTTTAATTTCCCCAAACTGCAGCTTATTTAAAAGACTAAATTATAAACAAAATAGTTGCATTTGTAATATAGAGCAAGGTTGAAACTTCACCTGATATGGGAAAGATATTTTTCCAACAAAGCCTATAAGGAGAGGCAAAGTTTTAAGGGCAATAAAACTATCCTTTTAAGTTTTTTATTCGCCTCATGTTAAGCCTTATTCTCCAATATTTCTACATAATGTTTATTCCATTTTATTATATAGAAATCTGTACAAAAAGTGTTTCAAATCCACTGTTTATGGTTATTAAGAAATAAAAGTGAAAATTGTTTGGACACGCTTGCAGATGAAGAGTGATAGGTTGGCAAACATTGTGCTTTTTGCAATCCATCTGGGGACCAACGAAAAGCACACAGTCTGTAAATATTGTGCGAAAAGGAGTTTAGAGGAGACTTAAGGGAGGCTGGTGCTATGGCTTGTGTTAGAAACAGTTGGTAGTAAAAGTAGTAGCAGGGCTAATGCCAAGTGATTATCAAATATTTGAATAATAGAATAGGAATTATAGGAATAATTATTTGAAAAGTTTTAATGTGACGTTTTGCCATTTGTCCCCAGTTAAATTTGTCCCCCAGGCTTTGAAAGTATTATCTTTCACTTTTCATTTCTAATTAGAAACTATTTTTATGGCTCATTTGCATGTTTTATACTTTTCTAGTCTACTTAAAATAATTTTAAGCTAATTAATGCAAAAAATAAAATAAAATAATTAATACAAAGAAAATCATGTCCAAAGACATTTTTACTATTTGCATTAGACTACTAGCTAAATTTCGTGTCCTTGGCCTTGTGAGCATCATAAATTACGAACTTCTCTTTGATTAAGCTGAAGTCTAAGAATTCCAACTTAACATTTGCTTAGCAATAAAGGCATTACATTGTTATCATATCTTAATCAAGGAAGAGACATTTAGGCCTTAATAATTGTCAGTGATTTGAATATGTAAAGTTAGTTTTCATGCAATGATTTTTCAACTTTTTTTTTGCGAAGATTGCGCTTTCGACAGATCCATAAAATAAAAATATTTTACCGTAAGTGAGAGAATACCGTAAGTGGAGAGAGGCGACAATCAGTCTACCCAGTGTGCATCTAAGAGATTTGTTTTGAGCGTCAAGGACTAGCCTGCAGTTGTCTCCAAGGAAGGAAAATAGCTGGCCTTTTATTCTAAGCCGTTATCAAGTGGTTCCTAACAGAGATTGACGAGCATTTGTTTTAAATTTGCCCAAGACTTTTCATCAGTTCTCAAGCACATAGTTGAAAACACCTTAGCAAAGCGGTAGTTTGATTTTATACTCTTCACGGACATCATCAACTAGTGTAAATCAAAAGCTTACATATGAATGAACAGAAATCGAAAGTTCTACGGTTGTATCCAGTCAAGTGGAATAGGATTATCCAAAATATGCTATTCCCAACTGTCTCCTCTTCAACAATGGTTAAGGGAGGAGAATGATCTGAAGAGATAAGGGTGGGCAGGAAGTAAGGCGGGGTTGGGAGGGCAGGGTTTTGAGCTGAATATTGAAGAGTGATGGAGACTGGATTTTACTTTGTTTTTTTAACATTTTTAATTATCTATTATTATTTTAATTCAGTTATATCTTTTTAATATATAGGTTATAGTTTTTTTTTATTTTTGGTTTGTTTATAATATATTTAATTAAATAGTTAAGGTTTAATTAGATAGTTGAGTTAATAGGTAAGTAGTTACGTGGACGTTTGAGCGACCGAAAAACCCTTACAGGTTTTCTCCAGCGGAAAGTGTTGTTTAATTTTTTTTGTGAATGTGAAATAATAAAACTTTATAAAACTGAATAAACAATACTAGGATTCAATTTACTGCTCATTTACCCAATCCAAAAATTTACCAGTTAGAACTTGATACGCTCACCAGGACGTCAACTCCTACTTGTGTAACAATCTATATCCGTCTGATCGTTGAGCATTACCCCAAACATCAAGTATGGACCCCTATTTGTAGTCTTCAAACTAAGAAACAGGTTATTCATAAGCGGATATAGATGACGTTGAATAATGTACCACTAAAACTAATTGAACCCCGTTATAGAAACTACGAAAGTGTCCTTGAGTTCTTAATTTTGCCCCCATTGTTCGATTGAAATTGTAATACATATAATTTAAAACCACTGGCCATATACACAAAAAAACTTGGAAAATGAATCAAACCCATACAAGAATAACCCTCAACAGATTAAGTTACTGCCTTCCATGGCTCCAAACCATTTGTAAGAGATCCCAACGTAGTAACTAGGTCTCTTGAAGTAAATATCAAATATCTAGGAGTGGCGGAGGTCACGTAAAATTATTGTCCCTAGTCGCGGTATTAGTAAACAAGAAACACTGATCAATTCTGCCACCTGCCACACTAATTAATACACTTACCAGGCACAAGAAACAACTACAACCCTTCAAACGTAGTACGGACATATTTACAAGCCTCACGCCCTCTATTGTTAGCATATTTATCAAGTTACGTTTTTCTTTTGTTTTCTTTGTAATTGCAAAATTTCAAAACATTTATTTTTTAAACAAATGGCAAATGATTTATTTTTATTGTAAAAGTAGATTAATTTAGCGTTAATTTTTGAGTGCTACGACAGTTATTCAAATAAACCAATACGGGATTACTTTACAACCAAAAGAAAAAAAATATTGAAAACCTAGTCTTCAAAAATTATTTCACTGACCTCACTCAAATAACTTAAGTACGTTCTGAGACCATATTGGCTATGCATGACGTATGCAAACAAAGAAATGAAATAATAAATGAAAAGAGAAAAATCAAATAGGTGAAAAACGAGGATTTTATCAGCCAGTAGCAAAATATGAAAAAACAGCAAATATTTCGACAAGGACCTCCGCCAAGTCGTCCTCAGTGCTCAAAAAAATAAGAAAGAGGAAAAAGAAAAAAAGAAACAAAAAAGAAACAACAGCAAAATCTAACCTTCTTAAGTGGACTATACGAGAGGAAAAAAGACACTGAATCAAACAACAAAAACCAACTTGAAATCAATGAAAGACAAGTTACCAATTAGATTGAATAAATATCCTTTGCGTTGCAACAGATTTTTCCTGTCTTCAATTTCGGTTTTCATTAGATATGCGGACAGGTTGTCTTAAATCAGACCGGACAAAAATATTCATAGAGTCTTTTAATATTAAATTGTTATAAATTGGGCTTAAGGAAATATCTCCCGTGTCTCTATTTATAGCCAAATTTCTATTTATATGTTGTTTTTTTTATCTCAATTGCCTCTTTAAAAGATTGTGGCAGGCCATTTACAGTAGATATTAAAGTTGCCTCTTCAAAAAGAACTAAATGGTCAGGATTTTCGTATATATGCTGGGCCAGAGCTGAATCAAAGTTGTCATTTTTATTTTCCAATCTCGGGGACTTATCTATTGAAATTTTGTGTTCATGCAATCGTTCCCCTAGCTGTTGATGGGTCCCGCCAATGTAAAATTTTCCACATGAACACGGGACTCTATAGACACCACTACCTAGCATAGGGTCCGTTTTATCCTTTCCTGAGTTGAAAAAATGTTCAACTTTTTGTTCAGTTTTGAAAGAAACTGAGAGATCATGTTTTTTTTTAAATTTAATATGGAATTAGACAATAGACTAATCACCCCTCAAATGTACAGAAAATTTTACCCAAAAGGTTGTCCAGCCCCAAAATTTTATGGTCTACCCAAAATCCATAAGAAGGATACTACGTTACGTCCTATTGTAGCATGTTATAGTTCTCCAGCTACAGGTGTAGGAAGATTCATAGCTACAATTTTCAAGTCTCTTCTACCAACACAGAAATCTTATATAAAAAATTCCATGATCTTGTTGAGAAGATCAAAAATCATAGTATAACAGAAAAAACTATCTTATCTAATTTTGATGCAGTTTCCATGTACACTTCATACGATGCCCATAAATGTGAACAAGCCTTACAAAGGAGGAAAATTCTGCTTGGTCAGATTATAAAACCTTGGAAATTGACACAATAATGACGCTTGTACGTCTTTGCAACAAGTTCTTTTTATATTTTATTTTTCGAGAAAAATTTTTCTTTCAGGTCAAGGGCCTACCCATGGGCACTGGTTTGTCTCCTTTTTGGCAAATTTTTACATGGATTTCATAGAACAGTCTGCTTTGAATAGCTTCCCCTTAAAACACTTTCTCTGGTTTCGTTTCGTTGATGATATTCTTGCTATTTGGGAACATGGTCAGGACTCTCTAAAAGTTTTTTGGCACATTTGAATTCTTTTGATTCGAATCTTCAATTTACAACAGAACTGGAAGATTCAGGAGTTCCCTCTCTTGGATGTTTTAATTATAAAAAATATTCATAGCCTTGAATTTTCTATATATAGAAAGCCGACCCATAATGATCGGTATCGACATTTCTCGTCAAATCACCCTCCTTGTGTAAAAAGAGGAGTAGTAATTTCTTTAGTCGAAAGGGTTGTAAAAATATGTTCACGCAATCATGTAAAGTCCAAGTTAGATTATGTTAAAGATATTCTAATCTGCAATGGCTACCCAATCAATCTCATTGAAAATATAATAGATAGACGATTAAAAAAGGTAAAACAGGAAAATAGGGAGCCCGTCCCCCTTGATTCAGTTACACTGGCAATTGAGAAAAAAACTTTCACTACATTACCATACGCCTCGAAACTCAGCGACAAACTTGGAAAATTTTTAAAAGAACATAATCTCTCTGTTTCTTTCAAAACTGAACAGAAAGCTGAATATTTTTTCAACTCAGGCAAGGATAAAACGGACCCTATACTAGGTAGTGGTGTCTACAGAGTCCCGTGTTCATGTGGAACAATTTACACTGGCAGGACCCATCAACAACTAGGGAAACGATTGCATGAACACAAAATTTCAATAGATAAGTCCCTGAGATTGGAAAATAAAAATGACAACTTTGATTCCGCTCTGGCCCAGCATATATACGAAAATCCTGACCATTTAGTTCTTTTTGAAGAGGCAACTTTAACATCTACCGTAAATGGTCCACCACAATCTTTTAAAGAGGCAATTGAGATAAAAACAAACAAAAAACATATAAATAGAAATTTGGCTATAAATAGAGACACGGGAGATATTTCCTTAAGCCCAATTTATAACAATTTAATATTAAAAGACTCTATGAATATTTTCGTCCAATCTGATTTAAGACAACCTGTCCGCATATCTAATGAAAACCGAAATTGTAGACAGGCGAAATCTGTTGCAAGGCAAAGGATGCTTATTCAATCTAATTGGTAACTTCTCTTTCATTGATTTCAAGTTGGTTTTTGTTGTTTGATTCAGTGTCTTTTTTCCTCTCGTACAGTTCACTTAAGAAGGTTAGATTTTGTTGTTGTTTCTTTTTTGTTTCTTTTTTTTCTTTTTTCTCTTTCTTATTTTTTGAGCACTGAGGACGACTTGGCGGAGGTCCTTGTCGAAATATTTCCTTGTTTTTCATATTTTGCTACTGGCTGATAAAATCCTCGTTTTCACCTATGTGATTTTTCTCTTTTCATTTATTATTTCCTTTCTTTGTTTTCATACCTCAAATAACTTTACTTGCAAAAGACTAAATTAATTCCAGATCGTTTTTTAATGCCAAATATTTATTATTGGATAATATTATAAACATTATTTAATTTTTTGACCACTTGGACAACCTGGATGCACGTAGTGTTTTCAGATTTAGTTCAACATCCCCTTCAGAATTTTCTGAAAGATTGTTAATGTAATTTCACTAGATTTTAACTCTTGTAAATATAAGGTCTTCGTCGTTGATTTATTGATAATAAATTTCTTACTTGACTCTCAACTGGCACATTTCCAATATCTTCTTTAAATTGAAGTTTCTAACAAAAGAAAGAGCCTAAATTTGGAAATGTTGCAAGTCTTGTAGTCTGTAAATTGATAATGGCTGTCAGGTATTAATAGCCTGGTATTGAGCTCATATAAGCGGCAATTTAAAAAATGCTTCGTTTAAGATTTTAAAGGATGCAGTTAAAAAAATATATTTGCAAAAACTTAAGTGCGTTCTATTTCTTGTTCAGGGATTCTCTTATGAGTAAAAACCATGCATGTTTTTTTGCTTCTTGTGTCTGTGTCTGTTATACCTGTACTGGGTCCTTTCATGATAATAGCTTATTTGTACTGAAAATCTTTAGCAAACATTGCTAATTTTTGATGGACCCAGAAGCTTAGCTTGCTGGATACCTAGCAATAAATTGATTATGTACAAGTAAATATTAAACGAAGCAGTGAAAATAGAGAATATCCTAGAACATAGTAAAAAATACATAGTAAAATAAAAATTAGCTTAAAAACAAAACAAATAGTAAAGAAATCAGAGAAAATAAAGAAGACCTACTCAACGTGAAATCATGAAATAACGATCAGTATCAAATATGGGGCAAGATATGAACTTTATTTCAAATAGCTAAATATTGTTTCAAAAGAAGAAGAGAGAGATACAGGAATTGGGATACAATTCCAAAGAAAACTGATTGAAAAAGGAGGAGTTTAATAAGGAGTTTCTTGGCCGCTAATGAACGTAAAACAAGAACCTTCATGATGAGTAAGATAGTTTATATGGAGTACTTGTGTGATGAAGACAGAGTAAACAGGATACGTGGTGATGGGACTCTCTAGTATGAATTTTGAGTAGTGACTTGCCATCACTCTCCTGCAATAATCTGTAACTACCGTTAAGTTGTCAAACAAATTTTATACATTTTTAACAATGTTTTTTCAATCTCTTAAGTTAAGATCCCATCAAGGTGATTTCTATTGATGACTCGATCAACCGAGGAAGGCCTTTTGTTCCTAAAGTAGCAAAAAAGGTGACCAACCTGGATTTATTTTCTTTTCACAAAATAGACAATAGAATATTTTTTCACCGAAAATACCCTTTCCATCGTTTTATTCCTGCTACTCCTCCCACAGCAAAGCCAAACCAACGAATTCCTGTTAAAATCTACTGGAAAGAGGTAATGGTGGATCAAACGACAATGGGCAAAAAGGTTTAAAAACACCTAAAAAAGTTTGAATGTTTTCTCAACCGAAAATGCACTTTCTGCGGTTTCATCCCTGCCCTACTCCCACAAAAAAAGTAAAACTGATGACTTCCCTTTAAAAGCTACTCCACAGAGGCAATGCTGGATCAAACGGCAATGGGCAAAAAGTCTTAAAAAACACAAGAAAATAAAAATTTGAATCTTTTTCAGCAAAAATATACTTTCTGCCGCTTCATCGCTGCCCTTCCTCCCAAATAAAGTAAAGGAAACGATGTTCTGCTAAAATCTATTTCAGAGAGGCAATGCTGAATCAAACAAAACTGGGAAAAGTTTACAAAAACACAAAAAAATTCAGTTTGTATATTTTTCACCAAAAATACGCTTTCAGCCGTTTCCCTTTCCCTCCTCCCATAAAGAAAACAAAAAAAAAACAAATAAACACGCATTCTTTATCTTTCTTCTGCCAAAAAACACAAAATTCCACATTTTTGCAGATAGGAGCTTGAAACCTTTAAAGTGGGACTCTCTGATACACTGAATCTGATGATGTGACTTTCATTAAGATTCTATAACTTTTTTTTGGGGGGGAGGGGTTCCCCTTTTCTTGAAAATAGGGCAAACTTTATCAGGCTCTTAAATTTTAGCGGTTAAGACTAAACTTGATGAAACTTCTTTATTTGAAATCAGCATAAATATCCAATTCTTTCTATTGGTATCGAAATTCAATTTTTTAGAGTTTCAGTTACTATTGAGCCAGGGTTGCTCCTTACTTACAGTTCGTTACCATGAAAAACATGTTTGAAAAATATTGCTACGGTTAAGATAGGGACTGAGGTAAGTAGCTGCTTTGGTATTCAATCAGGAGTTAATCAGGGAGGTTTTCTATCCCCATTGTAGGGATTATTTTAATGGACTTGGTATTAAGGAGCACAATAAACTCATTGGGAGAACACGGAATCAAATGGGGAAGAAAAGGTTTCCTGGACTTCGATTATGCTGATGATTTAAGCATCCTAAATGAAAGTTTAAGCAAAATGAATTGCCTTTTTAAAGGTTTTGCAAGTTCAAGATGCTAGAATTGATTTAAAAATTAATGTTAAGAAGACTAAGTCGCTAAAGCTAGGAATAAGTGAAGATGAAAAGGTGACGTTGTGTAACGTAAGGATCTATCAAGTGGACAGCTTCACTTGCCTTGGTATTATTATTAGTAAAGACGGTGGGAGCAGTGAAGATGTTAAAAGCAGAATAGCTTTTAACATCCAGGCTCCGGGTGCTTTTTACAGTTGAAAAAAGTTTGGAAGGATAGTAAAATAAGTCTGCGAATAAAGATTAGAATATTGTAAGCTACAGTGATGACAGTGGTGAAATATGTACCTGACTTATTTATCGTATTTCAAACAGTAGCTTGTGCGAAAACTTATTTTCAATCCCACTTTCTAGGGATATAATGACAGAAAGGTTGAGATGACTAGGACTTGTTCTGCGGAAGAAGAATAAAAAATTACCAAAGACTGTCTTTTTTGACCCTGTTGTCTACAATCTGGCAAACAGAGATAATTCCCGAGGATTGGCGGAAGGGTGTCATCATCCCCTTATGGAAGAGAAAAGGCTCGAGAAGCGACTGCTCCAACTACCGGGGAATAACCCTACTGTCAGTCCCTGGCAAACTGTTTTCAATGGTCCTGCTGGATCGATGTCGGAGCATCATTCGAAAAATCCGGTGACCGGAGCAAGCTGGTTTTATGTCGGATCGTTCAACCATCGAGCAGATTTTCACGATCCGACAAATAGTAGAGAAGACCACAGAGTTCCGACAGAAAGCATTTATTGCCTTCGTTGACTTCCGTGCCGCATTTGACTCAGTCGATCGAAAAGCTCTTTGGCGGATTCTAGAGTTGACTGGCCTACCCGAGAAATATTGCAGACTTCTCAAGGCGCTGCACCATGGGATGGAGAGCTCTGTACAAGTAAATGGCCGGCGCAGCCCGTTCTTTCAAATCACGACAGGGGTGCGCCAAGGATGTGCAGTGGCCCCAGAGCTCTTCAATGTCATTATAGATTACGTTATGACAAAAATCACTTCACGTCTCAGCTTTGGGCTCAAATTTGGAGATCATACCATCTCAGATGTCGATTTTGCCGATGACTTGGCCATTCTGGCGGACTCCATGGAGCAGCTGCTGGAAGCGCTCCAAATTCTGCGAGAAGAGGCTGCCAAAGTAGGACTGCATATAAACTGGAACAAAACTGAAATTATGGCCATACACCCGTTTTTTCCTGCTGTAAACTCTCCAGTTAGCCTGGACAGCACCACTAGCATCGAGGTTTTTAAAGACTTCCCCTACCTGGGCTCCGTAATTTCTTCAAATGGCTCACTTATCCCCGAGCTGCAGGCAAGATTATCTAAAGCGTCTTCTGTCATGGGTAGACTGAATCGTCACCTCTGGCGAAAACCAAATATCAGTCGCACAACGAAACTGCGGATCTTCAACGCTCTAGTCGGCTCTGTGATGCTTTACGGAGCTGAGATATAGCAAGCATCAGCTGCAACCCTCAAGAAAACAGACGTATTTCATGCAAAGAGCCTGAGGAGGATTGAGGGCCTACGATGGTCCGACTTCGTCAGCAACGAAAAGCTTCTGCAGCTCACAAAGCAGTCTTGGTTTTTGACTCAAGCAGCCGAGCGAACCTTACGATGGTTCGGGCATCTGCTTCAAATGCCACCACATCTACCCGCAAAGATGATCTAAGACTTCGACCCTATCAAAGTAGGTTGGAAGCGACCTCGCGGCCGACCGAAGAAACGTTGGTCCGACAGCCTGTCCGAGTTCTTGGCGATGGCAAACATCAGACAGGGCGAAGAGCAAATACTCGCCATGGACCGAAGTGGGTGGAGGAGGCAGACGTCACTCTCTACGTCACTCTCTACGCCGAGCAGTGCCCGGCAGGAGACTTAAGTCAAGCAAGTCAAGGAAATTCCTGGGAGAGTGTAAAGTTGTAGAAGTTGAACAGATTGGATCGGGGAGGAGCGTGTAAAGTTGTGTTTGCCTCAGGCGGCTTGGCGCAGTGGTTAGTAGTTAGAAGTAGTAGTAGTATTTTTGTTTATTTTTTCTGACTTCTGACTTCTTTTATTTTTTTCTGACTTCTGTTCATCTTGAATTTTATTGTATTAATATATTTCTAAGGATGTATTTTTACCTAAAGCTAAGGGGAACAGAGTAATGTTATACAATATTCACAGAAGTTTAAATTGAGCACGCTACCATAGGTACGAAAAATGTTTTTACAGAGCTTTATTTACACACTGTTTTGAATAATTTGGTTTTTCAAGAGGTAGCCTGGTCCTTCTTGAGACTATTTGTCTTCAGAGCGACACTAAATGCGTAAACAGCTACCATACGTCCAAGGCTATCATACACTCCTAAAAAGGTTTTCACTCCCTACCAGTAAGGGAGCAAATGTAACTTATGATATGTATGTACGTTATTGCACAAGATTCAGGACAAAAGCGTCCACAATCCCTTGTCTTGAATGATTGAATTTAGTTTCATCACCATCTTATATCTTTACCCTCTCGGTTTCTTATGCTGAGTTGCGTGACCTAAGATATTACAGCAAGGCAAGTGTCCAAGTCCCTCGTGAGAGGTTTGATAATGATAAGCTAAGTTTATCCAATTTTCTCGTCCAGCAAGAGAGGCTTTGAATTAGTCTTAATTGTTCCTGGCTATATTTTCTCTCTCCCACCTTGTTCCTCATTCAGTCTTAGGAAAATGGGTACGTTTTGCATTCCTTTACAATATTTCTGGCTTGTGTGTTTAAACGTGAGACCACTTGCAGTTTTAATTAAATAAATAAAGTTTTTTTTCAACTGAAGGCAAGAACCAACATTGAAGCTTAAAATTAACAGAAATCATTCCGTACATAAGTGGGGCTGGTACCTCCAGCTCCTTGGTAGTTACCCCGAAGTTTTTTGCTTCTTTAAAAAACCTTCTTATTTCAATTCAACACCCTTGTGTTTCACCAGTTTCAAATAGTTTATGGTAACTGTAAGTAAGGAGCGTAAGGCTCAATAGTACTCGAAACTCTAAAAAATGGAATTTTGATACCAATAGAAACATCAAAACCATCATTCTTTAATTGCGAGTCATATTGTGTGTAATAAGTTTCCCGAATCATCTCGAAAGTGCCACTCATTCGGTTTGTTAAAAAAAATTGCTAAAAATTCTTTGGCTTCTTAGAAGTTATTTTGTCTATTTATTTATATAAATATAGAAGTTTTTTTGCCAGAAGAAAGATCACGGATGCGTATTTATTTGTTTTTTCCCCAGGGTTATCGTATCGACCCAGCGGTCCTAGAATGTCGCGAGAGGGCTCATTCGAACAAAAATTAAAAGTTCTAGCGCTTTTTTAAGAGACCAAAAGTTGGAGGTCAATTAAGCCCCCTCCCAAGCTAATTTTTTCCAAAAGTCGCCGCATAAAAATTTTGAGATAGTATTCTGTTCAGCATAGTCGAAAAGTCTAGTAACTGTGTCTTTGAGGACGAATTATTTCCCCACGGCACCCGGGAAAATGGCTGAAAGTAATAAATTTTGCCCATTGTTTACATATAGTAATGGTTATTGGAAAGTATGCGGATATTTTCTGGGGAATTTTTTCTGGTGGGGAGAGGTGTTGGGGTTTACGTGGGAGGATCTTTCCATGGAGTAATTTTTCATGGTGGAAGAGAATCATCGAAGAAGGAGACACCAGATTTCCCAGCATTATTTACAAAAACGATCTGAAATTAAATTAAAAAAGAACAAGTTTTTTTTTAACTGAAATTAAGGAGAAACATTAAAACTTAAAACGGACACAAATAATTACGTATATGAGGGGGTTCTCCCCCTTTTTAATACGTCGCTCTTTATGCCAAAGTTTTTTTTTAGTACCTTCAAAAGAGCTATTAATTCTAATTAAACGGCCTTTGTGATCAAGGTTCATTCTTAACGGATTGAAACAAAATTTGAACTTCAGCATAAAGAGAGAGGTATTGACGAAGGGGTGAAGCCCCTCATATACGTTATAATTTTTGTTCATTTTTTAATTTTTAGTGTTACTCCTTAAATTAAAATTAAATAAAAAAAAATTGTTTTTTCATCCTAATTTTTTAAAGAAACAGAACAAAAAGTCAAAAATTAAGCATAGATAGTGAGGGTTTGATGGGGGAGGGGTTGGGCAGCCTCCCTCATAGACAAAAAAAAATTCTGTTCGTTTTAAATATAACTGCTGGTCCTTATTTTGAGCTGTAGAATCTTGTTTTTTAATTCAAATTCTGATCGTGGTTCAATTCATGCCCAGGCCTATCCAAGACATGATTTGGACAACTAGCCCCATTAACCCCATCATGAGTTCTTGCTGTTAAATTGTACGTATTAATAGTTGTAAATTCATAGGTAGCGTTATGATTTTTCTGTTTTTCTGCATAAGAATTAAAATGTTGGCTTATAATTATAATTTTGAACAAAATTTAAATATTTTGTCAAAATTTTTGATGAACAGTAGTTTTGTCGAATAAGTCCTTAACAGAAAAGTCCATTGACTTGAATAAGTCCATTTCACAGAAAAGGGTATAGAGGCTTTCTGCCCTATTTCTCGAAGGGCTTTCTGCCCTATTTCTAGAAGGGCTTTCTGCCCCATTTCTATATCTTTCAATAATTAATTGAAAGTCACAGTAGAAAATTGTGGATTTGTCACAGTTGATTTTTTTTACGGTTTCAACATGGAGTTGATGTCTCGGGATCGGGGTTGGAGTTATTCGAGCATGAGTTATGTTTTTTTCAATAAGTGGATGAATGGAAACCATACGCTACTCCTTTACCTAGCTTGTGATTTCGAGGATTTTCGACTTAGTATTTATTCAAATTTTGAAATACAAAATACAAAGTTGGAATTATTGTTTTTATTGTAAATTATATAGTTAAACAAACATATTCAGGATTGAGAATAGTAGGAGCAGTTTTCGCCTTAAATGAATCACCGAGGATATGAAAGATTTGGAGCATTTTTATATAAAAAGTTGTAAGAAATAGGACAGAAAGCCCCTGTTCATATGGAGGGAAACTCTGCCTGACTTTTGATCTTGTACGTGCCTGAAGTCATCGCAACCTCAAAATAGGATTATCTGGTGTTTGAACAATTCTGTTTGCCCTATTCTAGAAATAGGGCAGAAAGCCCTTCTAGAAATAGGGCAGAAAGCCCTTCTAGAAATAGGGCAGAAAGCCCTTCTAGAAATAGGGCAGAAAGCCCTTCAAGAAATAGGGCAGAAAGCCCTTCGAGAAATAGGGCAGAAAGCCCTTCGAGAAATAGTGTTTGAATACATTGCATGCACATGGCAATGCTTTAATAAACCTGAATTTAAACATCGTACGTAAATAGAAAGGGAAAAATTTCCAAATGACTAAAACAAACGTTCTGGTAGCATTTGCCTTCCAAGAAATTTCCTGGCGAGGCTCGTAATGACCCGCCTCCCCTTTTCCCCTTCATTGCCGCAAGGTCAGTGAATTTTATATTTTATGCTACATAGGAAAATATAGTCGTAGTTGGAGGGCCACTGTTAATCCCTTCCCACTCTGCTAGTATCAATAATAAAGACTTAGACTCAAATTTTACCAGGAAGAAAAGGGATTAGATATTAATTCCACTCTCCTCCCTCTCTTCTTCAAAGCTCGCACCATATTTATCTGAAGGCTCAATGAGAGCTAAGATATTTCGGTATTAAAATTTAATCTTTAAGGTGTCTCCGCTCCCCCCTTCAAAACGACCTGTCGCCCCTCCTTCATAATAGCTGTTACGCACTTACACATCTCAGTGTATAATTATATTTATGAAATATTAAGCAAAAGCAGTTTAGTTAAATTAAGCTTTAAAATAAATGTCAGAAACATTTTATTCAAGAAGAAGGAAAGTATCACCCTGCAGCACCCTTATTCAGACTTAGTCTAAAAGAAGAGAGATGAGAGGTCAATACCTACACCCCCCTATACCCATTTTTATATTTAAATGAAGGCTGATACAGAGTTAAACAATTTGGGTATTATAATGCTCTCTTTTAGGCATTTAACCCCCCCTCCTGTCTACACAATGAGCCACTACTCTGCCTTCCTAATAAGATGAATGTCCGGATTAACCATAAATATTGAATTGAGTACGCGACTTTCCAGGAGCGAATGCGCCACCGTGTTTCCGGCCACATATTTTCCATTAAATTACTAGGAAAAAAAGGTTGGCGGAGTCGAAAATCTATTGAAGATATACATTTCGGACTACATATTTTTCCATCTGGGAGGGGGGATAAGGCGTTTGGAAAAGTGAAGCAAAGTCCATTTAGGAATGCAACAAGCAAGTATTTTAAAATGTTTTGAAGTAGTTTCCAGAACTTTATTCTAAGTTCTTATGGGGATTGGAACTACTAAATATTTATCTTTTTAATGATTGTAAATATATCGAATATGAAATGCCTCGAGTCTGGTCTGTAGGGAGAAATTAGAGGAATCTTCTTGAAGTACCAAAGTCAGTGAAAATGAAATTTGATTGCTTTGAAATCGCTAAGTGCAGAGTTGCACTGCCGGATACTACGTGGAAAATAAGGAAGGTTAAGGAATTTGGCTTTTAATTTAAAAGATCTCCATCACTGGCATTAGTTTTTGGTATTAGCGAGTGCCAATTAAAAAAGAAAAGAAAGAAATGTGGACAAAAAATCAGAATAAATACAAGCTAGATAGTATATAGGGCCCTACAGCTTACTTAATTTTTTCTTCTTTCATTTTCACGGTTTAACATAAAAACACTGACAAATTGCGATACTACTCTAAGTACTCCTTAATTTTGAAACGGCAAAAACAAATTAATTAATAACCCTGTTTTTTAGATAAGAACACATTAGAGATAGATTGAGGCGGCAAAAGATTTTCTATTTTGATGTTCTTTTCGCTTTAGGGGTGTAGAGGGAGGAAGATGAATTTAACTTTCAAGACTTCCACATTTGAATTCCCAGGTAGAGGGCTCATTTTTATCAATGTCTTAGGGCTAATAGCCTCTCCCCTAGTATCTCATACAGGCATGGAGATACATTGGCATTGGGAGGGGATGTTATACTTCTCCCAAAAAAACGGTATGGAAGAGACATTTATTTAGAAAAAATGGAGAAGCTATGAAAATATCTTACATCTCCAATTTTGGGCAATTCACTTTTTAACTCCCAGGTCTAAAGAGGGATTTAGGTCCCATATACTTAGAATTAAGCTAATACTTAGAATAATTAATACCTAATAATTAATACTTAGAATTAGAATAACTAAACTTCAAGTGCAGGTTACATATGAAGCTAGAAGCAAAGTTGTAGCAAAGTTGCCGTTTTCTCTTCAGTTTATCTAGAGCCTTGATTTCCAACGTGGGGTGCAGGCCCCACCGGTAGGGCAAAACCATATTTTATTAGGTCATGGGCAGGACGTGGACCCTTCGGCTAGCTATACTTAACAGCCTTAGTCTTGTCAGTAACATTTTTCATGTGATTGACGACACATTGATATGCATTTAAAAAGCAAAAAAACGAAACATGATAGCATTGGAATGATGTCATACATTCTGTAAATAGTGTTGTATTCAGACGTCATTTTTCGTTAGTATAAATAAGGAAGAATCACATTAGTATGCGTTTATCAACGTCACATTAGTATACATTGTGATCGTCAGTCGCATTTTTCATGTGATTGACGAGACACTGATGTGCATTAAAAAAGGTAAAAACGAAAAATGATAGCATTGGAATGACGTCATACGTTCTGTAAATGGTTATTCAGACATCATTTATCGTTGGTATAAAATATGCCTAGAGGAAAACCCGAAAAAAGATTTCAGGTTAATGGCCTTTTAAGCTTCCTTCAGGTGACAATACATATAAAATTTTAAATGACAAAATTTAAATATCACGAGGGGGATATCAGATTTTGGAAATGCCTAGGTGGAGCATGGCCCATAATCGGCTGGGAACCACTGTTCTAGAGGCAATGATCTATCTTGGTAGTGTCCTGGCAACATCCATAAATGTCGTCAGAATTATTCTGCTTGTCTCTTTATCTTTCGCTCTTCTGCAGGATGCAAGAAATTAACTTCATTATTATTGTTGACAAAGTGACGAAAATTCGACAAAGCCGTGCCGCTCTTAAAGTTTCATCAAATGACGAATCTGATATTGCAAGCGCTGCTAGATCTTTTTTTTCTTTTTTCTTTTTTTAACGTACCAGGTTGAATAACCTACTAATTTGATAATGTAAATTTTGTATGAAAAATTAGAGTTGTCAAATTTGTGTGCGTTTGTGAGTGTGTGTGTGTGTGTGCGTGTCTGTGTAGAGGAGAGTAATTTCCCAACCCTAGCATTTTCCCTTCCCCAACATACTTTTTAAGAATAACCATTTGGGCATTTTCATTCAAAATACTTTTTTCGGTTGTTTCACCATAAAACCTAGAAAATGAAAAAATTGTCCCCCTAGATTTTTCAAAGTACATTTATTTTCATCCCAACGTCCCCCAGGCCCCTAGATTTTTGAGCATTGCTGTGCGAAATGATGGTCATAATTTGATGAACTCTCAAAAAAATCTTCTGTTCCTTGTCACTGCTTTTCGGTCCTTTTCCAAATAATATTTTCCACATTTCCCGAGATAAGAAGACCTTTGGATTTAAAACACACCTGTTGTTGCTTGAATGCTAGGTAGATTCGTTGCATTCATCCGGATGAATATTTCCGGAACAGTCCCAAAATCAATACTATTTGAAGTGGGGACAAAAGATACTTTTAAGGTTGGAAAAAGTTGTATCTCTTAGAGGAGATTATTTTGATCCTATTTCATAAAGGTTCCGGTGATTGGGAAAAGAGTTTTCCCGGATCAAGTAAAGAAAGTTTTCTTTTGGATTATCGGATTCCTGTAGTGTCAACTTCCTCGCTTGAAGCGTTAAATATCTACTTCCGAAAGAATCCAATATACACAGGATTGTATTTGGACAATTTTCATTTGACGTTTTCGTATTTCGAAGTCTTATTCAAGGGGGTATATACTTGATTTAATCTTATTTAAATCTTATTTAAGGGGGTATATGCTGATGAAGATTAAAGGTAAGGCATTTTAGAGTATAGTGGGGTGGCTGAGCATAAGAACCGTTCAGTACTTGAAGAAAGCATTGAAACTAGTAGTCATATACTTTGAAAATACCGTTCTCGTCAAAACTTCAATCTCTAGACCATTGTTAAAATGTCGTATAACGTTGTGAATCATCGGAAAAATTCAAGTGTGGGCTCTCTTATTGGACAAATACTTGTGTGTTAGCTTTTGGAAAGGCAATGCCC